>NW_010329485.1:10958-47649 GCF_000700745.2 Antrostomus carolinensis | reverse complement strand
TACACCTGTGATGATTCTCTTTTTGCATTTTTATTGCTTACACCCATTGGTGCCAAAATAGTGACCTCTACTCATTAACTGGGCCTCACTTTTACTATCTGAATTTCTTCGCTTAGACTACTTCGTGTGCTCATGGCGTTCAGCTTGATTATTGTGCATGCCGTGGTGCTGAGAGCCTGTGCCTTGGCTGAATCTACTGCAGGGCTCTGGTGCTAGAGCAAAAAGAGTCTGGGCCTGGTTTCATTTAGAGTAGGTCACTGCAGACTGAGCTGCCTGGGGAGCATAGACAGCCTCAGGGCAGTACCTCTAGTGACTGCAAATTCTTTTTCAAGTCACAGTTTTTACTGAAGCCACTATTGTGTTTCCAGTTTGCAAAACAACCTTTACTTCTCTTTCCTTCTTTCAGGAAGCATCACTTCTTTCAGTGATGCCAGTTTGGAGATGCTGTTTGATTGCATCCTGTGTTTTTTGATTCATGTGCTCTTTGCACGTATCCTCATATGCTCTTTGCACATATCCTCATATGCTCTTTGCACGTATCCTCATGCAAAGAAGTCATGAATCAAGAAACACATGGAAATGCATCTCAATACATTGCTCAGTCTGCTTGTATCATCTCTGTTTGGCATATCTTCTACAGTATCACTTTTTCTATCACCAAGGCAGCTGTAACTTACATCTGTTAATTTTTTTTTTTTCTGTACCCTAACATGTTGAAAGAAGGGAGATTGAAAACCCAAAAAAAAGCTGCTAAAGTGGAGATGAGAATGTCTGTTCTGTATGTCCAGCACTTAAAATGGAAGTAAATAGAAATAAGCTCTTTGGGATGCTGTCTGCCTTTCTTTGTATTCCTAACTCGGTGCTGAGGCACCTGATGACATACTTTGAAAAGTGAGAATATGTAAGCGTCTGTAAATCACTGTGGCTTGACGTATGAGACTAGTTATGTCTTTTGGTTTATAAATATGATTTATATTATGTTGCAAAGGATCTGAAAAGTCCTCCCTAAGCCAAAAATTAGCAAACTGTTGGCATCTGCAATTCTTTGACTCATCACTGCACTTAATAATACTCAGTTTGGAATATTAGGTGTTAATGAGTTTGTGTGTGTATGAAATGCCAGTAAACTTGCTCTGCTGCTAGTGTAAAAGACCTCAACATTGGGAAGTTAATTAATAGGCTTTTTTGTTGTCTAAAGAATGGTATTATTTCTCATGGATATACATTCATGATCTGTTTGTTTCACTACAACTTGTGATCCATCTGATAAATTATGGCTGGCTCATTAACAGACAGCAGAATGGTGAGTCATCCCGTCAAAGTGCTCTCTGTGAGTCCATCTCGTGAAGGCTGACGTGCCGGTGTGGTTACCGCCGAGTATTGCTGTAGACGGTCTTGAGCTGGAAATCATGAAGTAACGTTTGCCTCTTGACACCGTTTATTATAATGGGTTTAAATGTATGTGACACCTATTCGGAGTTTAAAACCGCTGCAAATACTTCTAAAGGCAAGTTGGCTAGAGCCGCTGTTATTGCACATGACGTGCCTTATGTCTGGGTCAGTGTTTAGTCCTGTCCTCCTGGCTGGGGGTCAGTTCTTAAAACGGCAAAAGGTTTTTCTGTTGCTGCAGTATTTTTAGAATTGATAGTGGAAAAATCATGTGTAAATGCACTGGAGTACTGTGGGGACTATTGGCATATATAACTTGTAGTATCTTACTGCTTCAGCCTTTATTTCCAGAATTACGTCCCTCATTTGGGCAGCTTCTTTGGGACTGCTTGGCTTGTGTAGCAGGGTGAGAGCAAACCACCTCTGCTGCAGCTCCTTCATCGTGTTTTTGGGCTCTTATCCGAGTAATGGAGCACGTGAAAATAACATAGGTCACAGGACCTTATTGCCACTGCCTAAGAGGTGGGGGGAAAAAAGTGAGCCGGTATTACCAGACAGGGTTGAAAGAGTAATTAAGGTGCCTGAGTATGTAATTCTGCATATAATAGGATTTCCAGAAACACCCACCATTTCAGATGTACAAACAAGTTACAGTTCATCAGTTATTTATGGTAATTGTATGTGCATTGTTAGCCCCTGGCAAAAGCAGGGTCACTTGAGTTAAAGAGCGTGCATGTACAATTACTGTGTTTGTCAGTTTTTTCCCAGTAACTTGATATCACACAGTGTTTTATTGGGGTGGGTTTGGTTTTTTTTGGTCTTTCTCAACTTTCAGCAGAGGCAGGGTGGTATTTTAAAATTACAGGGTCTGCATCTGTAGACACCTGTAAACCTTTGAAAACTTGGCCCAAAGTGAGTGCCGCACTGGATGGCTTCCCTGCCGGGGGGATGGACAGGCTCCTGGGCCAGCAGCTGTGTTCACCGTGCTGAGCACCACCTCCATCTCACCAAAATTATTTCTAGCAGAGAAGTCTGTAATGCTGCAAACAAAGTGAAAACTTTGACTAAACCAGATTTGATTACTGCATCTATTTTTGGACTATTGGAAATGGCACTCGGACATCAAAGTGCTTGCTTGTGACATTGAGCTGCTGCATTTCCATGGATGGGGTCTGTGTCTGTTGGAGGGGTGGGAGAGCTGGATGTGGCCTGCTTCACGCTGGGAAACCATCTGGATTGAGGCCAGCTTTCTTGTGTGTGTTTCTGGATTAAAAGCCTCCTTTATCATTTTCTTCTGGAAAATTGAGGAGCCTTTCATGTTCGTGTCTGAAGAAGTATCTCTGAACAGTTCAGGATGTCTAATTCGGAACTTCTGGGTTGCTTTCTGTTTTATATCTGAAAGTAAGTTAAACTTTATTTGCAGTACTAAGGTGGTTGAGGGTTTTTTGTTGCTTTTTTGAGTTTTTTGATTTTGTGGGGTTTTTTTGTTGTTTTTTTTTTGTTTGTTTTTTTTTTATTTGGATTTGGGTCATTGCTTTAAGTGGATGTTAGAATGCCAAAGACAAGACCTGAGGGCTTTGTGGTGGTGATTGCTCAGTGGGGCTGTGGGGGCTGCTGCTGGACCTGGCTCAGTGTGGTGATCTGGAGCTGCTGCAAAGGGGCTGGGGGGTGAGGGTCAGTGGACACCAGTGGCTATCCCTGTGCAAAACTGCGCAGGTGCGCCTCGGTTTGGAGTTGCTGAACCCAGCATTTTTTGTGTCTCGAATGCCCTGCCAGATCTGCCCTGTAGTTGAGAGCTCTTGGGGTCCCCAGAGCAGCTACCCTGCACTGCTTCAGTGTTTTTCTGCCCAGAGGGAAACGTTTATAGGGGTCCTAGGCAAGCAGTGTTACCCTTTTTGCATCCTGCTCCAGCTTCCCTGCACTGCAGTCCCCTTGGCAGGGGGTGACTGAAATCTCTGCAAGACCCTGTCTTTCTACTGAGGATAGTTAATCCTGTTCTGATTCATTAATTTCAGAAAAGTGATGTGAAAGCTTGAGTAACATGCAAAGTCCTTGTCTGAGTCTGTCTATCATCCATAGGGGGACTTCAGTGGAAGTACAGGCAGGAAATCTGACATGAAAGATGAAGGTACAGTACTTACAGTTGTGCTATACAAAACTGTTATTGTGTGTACAGAGTGTAGAAACACATTCCATAGGAATAGTTCTGTAGTGCCAGAGTCAACAGCCAGGTGTTGCATTATGATTTTGGGCTGTGGAGGGACATTACTAAGGACGTGCTAATTACTAAGATAAGTCTGAGCTCAGCTTCCTCACTGCAGGAGCTGTGCTTGGCTCTGCCCCACAGCTGAAAGGGCAGTCAGGTGCTGGTAGGGGTTAGCACCCAATGCCGACTGGAGCTGGAGAACTTTTGCATTTGTTCAGTATCACCAGGGGAGCTAAAAACTCATAAATTGAAATTTTTAGTTGAAAATTCAGCATTGATTTTTTTTTTACTTGACAGGCCATCAGCAGTCTTCATCAAAGCTGAAACAAGAGGAGGATTAAAAATAATAGAAAATATTATGTAATTGCATTTCGTTCTCTGTTGAAAGTTGTTTTGTTGTGACATCTCTGAAATCATTGGTATTTTATACCAGCTTTGGTTGAAAGCTATAAAAAAGGATTTGCTACAGGAATAGATTGGTTTATTAAAAATGTTATAATGATATCATGCTAAAAGCAGTTTGTATTCAGATCAGTATTTGTTACCTATATAATGAACATGACTGAACTCATAAGTGATCTAAGCAAGTACTGAAGAAAAGCCTGGGAAGTTTGTGCTTCTGAAGGGGCAGCTGGGTGCAGGGTTTCAGTTTGGTTTCCTGTTTTTGTTGGATGTTTTTGTTGTCTGAGAGAGGAGAGTTTGTTATTAATCCCAAATTAAAAAGAGGAAGAAAAGGTCATCTTTGCAAACAAATGTTTACTCTACAGCTTATCTCAAATCTGTGCTGGGTTGTTTATTAATTAATCACTGTTAATTTTTGCATCTTTAGAGAATTTTTACTCTTTGGACTTGTTACTCCTGTATTTACTCTCTTTCAGTTATTGGAGCCCATGTTCTTGTTATATATTTAAATTTCAATATTTAAATTAGCTTGATTCTATTTCTGAGGTCTTGCCTTTGCATATTCCAGTCCGTTTGGCGGGTTCACTTTGCAGACTAATGGAAGGCATGGATAAGGGATCTTAAAAGGTCCAGCAGCCCATGGAAGAGCAGAATTTGTAAGATCCTTTAAAAGGTAGTAAGAAGTGGTTTTCATCAGGCTGCCATTAATTTCTTGACTTATTCTCCTTCAAAAATAATTGCCTTGGCAAAATGTGAGTCAAGGAAAAAAAGGTCAAAAACCAGCACTTTCATTTTTTTTGTGACAGTCATTTGGGAACTAATCCTTGACCCAAGAGAATCTGGAAGTCTGTGTAGCAACACATGGTATAGGCAGTACAAGTATTATGAAAATAATTTTAAAGCATTGTATATAAACTGTCTTCATCGACATTATAGAAACAACTCATCAGAAGGGACCAAGTCAAGAAATGCCACCTGGCAATGTGATCAGCAGGATTCTGCTGATAAAAAGAGAGATGTGGAGGCACCAGGCTTTGGACACTATGGGCTTGTTGGGTTTTTATGGTTTTTTTAAGGGATATTCCGTGTTAGAAGCTGTTACCTAGTCAGAAGGACGGGTTCTGTTGCTGCAGTTGCTTGAATTTAATTGTTTTCTGTTCATTTTATGTTAGTAAAATAATATTTTGGTAGCAGAACTGTCCTTCTGGCTATGTCCTGATTTGTAATGGCTAGTTCACAGCCAACCTCTGGCTAAAGGATGTTTGCAGAGGACGTTGTAAAGCCTGAATACAGTGAATTTGGGTCGTACTGGAGTTGTTTTTTTGTTTGTTTTTTTTAAGCTGATAGAGTTACTAATAGAGTTTGTATGTTCAGAGTAGCTAGAGTTGCATATTTAAAGAATTTTTTCTTAGCCATTCTGTTTTCATACTGTTTTCGTGAATCACTCTTGCTTGGATGTCCTTGTAGATCCCTCCACTGTTGCCATGCATTTAACTTTGAGAGTAGAATGGCATCTCTTTGATAACTGTGTTCAACAGTATCCCATAATTTGTTTTTTTTTCCCCTTTCTAGAACTGCAATAAAGTGGATTTTTTTTTTTTTTTTTCTGTTGTTGAAACCTGTGCCTAAACATTAATTGAACATTTTTCAGCTCTGGTAATTTGGGTCAAGATTATAGACATTCTGCAACCTTACTACAGAACTCTTTTCTCTCTCACTAGAGAGACTTTGAGAAACAGAAAGGGTTGGTTTTTTTTTTAATGTGGGGTCTGTAGGAGTTGGTAATTTCTTATTTGATAGAGAAACTAAAATAGTTTGAAGTCAGCGTAGATCCAATATGCCTTCTTGTCTGGTATGTGGAATTTCCCACATGCATCCTTAGTGTTTTAGTCATACTCTAAGAGTATATCAGAAAAGTGTTTTATTGAAATAGTAATGTCAATAGGTTTCTGTAGCACCTGTGTGTTTGGTGAAAGTCTGTGAAATTGTAATTATTTTTGGCATTCTAATTTAGTTTCACTTCCACCTTGAAATAAAACTGTGAAAAGGTTGAGTAGGCTTAACTGTATACTGTTCACTGTGTAGGAAAAAAATAATTCAGCTCCTACCTTTTACCTCTGGCAGTAGTTTTCAGGATGACTGAAAAGTACTTAGAACTCCTTTTCCAAGATATTTTTTAGTGTTGGAAAAATATGATAGTATTGCTTTAACTGTTACTGGTATACCCAGAATGCATGTTTTATATGTATTCAGAACAATTCTGTTATTTCCAGAGATCTTTAACTTCAAAAATATGCGTAATGAGGAAGCATAATAAAATAAAAGTCTGAGGAGGTTGTATTTTAGTGGGGGTTCTATTATACTGCTTAGACACTCTGACAATGTATAATTTGCTACTATTTATGCTGGTATTTAGTCACACTTTGGAACTCAAAAAATGCAGGAGAAAGATAGACATATACTTATCCACCAGGTAACAAGCATAGAGTTGGAAAACCAGAATATTCAAGCAGTTGCAGAGGGTCTCATTTACTTTGTTTTAAGCCCTGTGCAGTAATTTGGTCTACAGGTTCCTCAAGCTTCTTTTGAATTTTGCAGTGTAATTTCTGCCTGATTTCTGACTTTATTTTTTTCAGTTTGTCTTGACTCCTCTCCTATCAGTTTTGGTTTTGAGTGTTTAATCTTCTTGCTTAAAAGTCACTGTTTTGCCACTTGAAAATCATAGGTTAGTTGGAATCCAAAAGTCCATTTATGCCTTGAAGTCGCCAAACCCTCTCCTCCAAGCTGTTAGGTTTTCTTTTCTTTTTTTTTTTTTGGTTTGTTTTGTTTTTTTGTTTAATTGAGGAGGAGAGCAGGAAGGCTTTGCAGCTAAATGAAGAAACTGTGTCGCTGCTTCCAAACGAAAGTAGGGAAGGGAGGGAGTTCTTGCAAATCATTGCCAAAGCAAAACTTCAGGGTGGTGCCTGTCACTGTGTTGAACGCTAAACTGTGAGCAACCTTTGTCTTTCAGGAAAGTTACTTAGCTTCTCAGTTTAGTAGATGTGGAAATAGCTTCCACAAAGATGGAAGCTGCTGGGTTTTTTTATTCTGATGAGTTGATTGGGTATTTAATATTTAATTCAGTCAATATTTTCTTTTGAGGTATGTTTAGAGGATATTGTGAAAATGAGAGTGGCAATTACATGCGGCTGCAGAAGCAAAAGAGAATTGTTCTTGTCTTTTGTTTTATTTTCAGCGGTTTTTTTGTAAATTTAGTTTTCTAGGAAAATGCTTAGCTACTGCACATTGCTTCAGAATACTAGGGATATGCACAGAAAACCCACAAATGCAAAGAGAAAGCTGCTGAAGCCATGCTCTGGTTCTGGGTTACGATCTGTGCCAGTCCATGAGAAGCAACTTTTTCTAAGCTTATTGAAGAAAAACAAAACATGCTATAATTTTACTCTGATTTTTTTTTTTTTTCCCCCCACCTTCCAGACTGGATTTTTGGTATGCTTGTAAAAGAAACACTTTTCTAATCAAACTTTTTGCTCCTCGCGTGGTGGCTTAGGGGCGGGTAAAGCCACTCTGGGCTGTGTCAGCCAGACCAAGCTCCATGAGTCTCCCTCCCAGGGTGCCAGTAACCAGCTCTGTAGGGACCCTGTTGAAGCAGACCACCTCGGAGCTGGGCTCTATTACAGCTGCATTTTCAGACTTGCCTATCATCTCTGTCTTCCTCCCAGTCTGCTTTAGGGTTTGCTAATGACTTTTTTTATCTTCCTAGTTTCTTAATCAAGATGTACAAAACTGAGTCAAGTTCCATGCTGCAGTAGCATATCTCATCAATGCCTGCCTTTGCAACTAAAAACAAGTTAAAAAATAAAGATCTGTTAAAAAAAAAAAAAAGTTTTACAGGACTTACTTTCCATGAGCTTGTTTGATATTAATTGCTTTAATTACTTGATGCTTATTAATTGCAGTCTTTATGAATAAAATCCAAAATCAAACTTCTCATTATTTTGGATGGGCTTAGTATCCAGATGACAGGCTATCATAAAGTTAATCTCCCCAATTACTCATTTTAAGTATTGCAGGAACCCTAGTTTTCTTCCAGGCTTCTGGAACTTCCCTGGTGCCCAAGGACTTTCTGAAAAGGAGTGTTAATAACTCAAATCTCTAGAGGGGTTTTTTTGTTACTTTGGATACAAGTTATTTGGACCTAGTGATCTCAAAGAGTTAAACGTTGATAGCTGTTGTCTAACATTGTTTAACTCTTCAGATACAGAACAAAGATGTGTTGTTTGTCTCTGCTGTTTTTCTTCCCCCCCTCCCCATTAGCAGCAGTTAGCAGTTCCACAATTTTAATATGCCTATTAATATCTTTTTGCGTGTTCCAGTTAAGTTAAATGAGCCTTTTTGCTTTATTCATGGTAATGATGATTTGTACTTTGCCTTTCTTATCTTTTAACGCTCCTATTTAATAAAACTTTCTATTGGCTTCCATTTTTTCACATATATACCAGGGTGAGAAGCATAGTTGGGAGCAGCTTTTCTTGCTATACTTAACTAAGTCGTTTTTCTTGCTAACTTTGCAATGCAGTGTATATTATTCTTAAAAGTTCCAAGCTACCATTTGCATTTCTAATTATTTCTTCAGTAGTTTTGTCACAGAATTGTTCCGAGTTTTACAGAACTGCATCTAGTAAAGCACTGCGTATGGATTACAGGATTGGGCTTGATTTTGCTTGCTTGTACATGACCACTTAATTATTATACTGTGAGAACTAGTATCTTACCCAGGATGGGGCTTGCAATATATTTTCTGCATATTGAGCATTAGGTTGTTTATTGAGTTAGAAAACGTGTGCCCAAATCCACAGGGATGTCAAGTAGTGCTATTTCTCATAGCACTTAAATTCCTGAATTACCAAGTTACTGTGTACAAGTTAAAGCGGTGGCTTGGCCTTTTTTTGGTAACATACAGTAACTTGGATCCGAATGAGATGGTCGTACTGGACTGTTGTGTATTTTGGGAAGGATGGGGGTGGAGGGTGTGTTTGACCTTTATCAAATACAACTTAAGTTTGTCTCAATTGCTTAGATCAGGCTAAACAACTAAATTCTATCAAGGCCCCATTCTGTCTGCTGCTTTTCTGTGCATCATCTCCTAAATAATGTACAGCTGTTAATCCTTGCTATTCCAGTTGTGCTGTCCTTTACAATATATAAGGACTTCCCAGCAGCTTTCCCTGTGCCCTTTTCCATGTTAAGAATTAGGCCTTTGGGTTGAGAGCAAGGAAAGGTGAGGATTCAGACTCAGGATGGTGGGAGTTGACTCCCACCATCTCCTGGCCAGGAAGGACTTCTGGTTGATTTATCTTGCTTTTTTCTATAAGCTATGTTTGGATGCATTTTCCATTGAAAAAAATATTTCTGTTTTTTTTTTTTTCTTTTTTATGAGCTTACAGGCAGATTTTTTTATTTATAATGAGCAGTAAATCCATGGAAAACATTTTTACAGAGATTATTGTTTATTTGTGTGTGGAAAGAGATGCTTAAAACAATCCATATAGTGTTCAACATGTTAAATGTTTTATACTGCAGGCAAGGCAAAACTTTGGAAATAGGCCAAAAATGTATTGACTTATTTTAATTTTATTTTTTGATGAGGTTTGCCTAATGGAGGAGTTAATTCCACAGAGGTATAGAAATGTTTTTTCCTGTATGTGTTGGGTACCACTCTTAGCAGAGGGAGACTATAGTCTGGATTTTGACAAACCCTTGCAAGCTGCTGTAATTTTGCTGCTAAAACTTGTAAGAGAAACCTCAGAGCATTCCGCAAAGCAAAAGCTGACATTTGTACAACGTCCTGCTTTGTCATCCATTATTTGCAAGGTCTCCCTTCTGGAATCTGAAACAGGATTTACATATAAAATACCTGCTTGGCTTAAAAGACTATTTGGGGCTTTACCACTGGAGTTGAATGGCTTTTCAAGGACCAGGAGTTTTGGGGATAGGATTGGAGCACTGGGGAAAGTTAAATGAATGATGCTGTAGGACTTTGGAAATGTCTGTTGCAACTTTGGTTTAATCTAATCTTAAGTATATTAAAGGTGTAGAGAATATACTAATTAACATTGTTGATAGTGTGGACTTGTTTTCTATAGCTGACTGGTATTGGAGCAATGTAACCACCCCGCCAAGCCTGAGCATGTGCAGAAAGTGCCTAGTGGGCAGCTATTACCCCTGCAATTTCAGGGTAGTGTTTTGGGATGTGCCTGGATCTGCTAAACATGCATCTCTGAAGCGTATTTGCTAGCACAGGGACACTTAAACTTGTGCTACTTTAAGATTTTTATAGCTCTGAAGACAGTATCACTGCTGTCCTGTGCCTTCTCAACTTCCTAAGGTTTTGTAGAAATAGATCTCACGTGGCCACTGCTCACCTCTTACTTTGTTTTTCTATGTGTGACTGACTGATGTCAGTCAATAGGCAAAATATCTGTTGGTGGTATTTCTCGTAAGGATGTGGATGAATAACCATAGTAAATGTTTAAGGCTGCTCCTATTGTGCAGTAGGGAATAGTTCATATTAAGGTGCTAGGAATTTTTGTCTATGTCACAACAGGAGGATTAGACTAAGTTGTTTACAGTATGTTCCAAAATAATAATTTTATCTTATTTAATCATTCACCTCCTTAAATACTCTTACATTTTTTAAGAGACTCTTTCTCATTGTTCTGATCTTTTCTTCAGTAAATTCTCCTTAAGCCATTTGAAGTATATGGAATTGACCTATATTTCTCTTCATTTACAGATTTAATGGCTGAAGAAAAGTAAATGAAAAGATGCAATCTGTAATTTTTCTTTAATGGTGTGGGTTTTTTTTAATAAAAAGCTGAATACTGTAATGCTTACTGTATGGGATATCATCTTCAAATGAATTCTCCAAACTAAAACCATCTTGCAAAGGCTTATATATTTTATTAAGGAAAACAAAAAGCATACATTCAGACTTATTTTTTTCATTTGCTACCATGACCTGAGATGACCTGTCAGCATCATGACTCAGAGCTCAATGGGAATGCAACTTGCAGATTTTTGAGGAAAGATATAATTTAGTGCAAAGAGTGAGGGTTCTTGATCTTTCACACCAGAGCTTTTGCATTTTAAATTCACAGGGCTGTTCTTTCCTGGACTGCAAAGAGCCTCAGGTGAGGCTGGTTCTTTGCTCAGCCTGTGATGCCACGGTGAAGTGCTTTTCAGTGGTGGTGTCTGCCCGCCCCAGTGGGAGAGCCACAGGGCTGGGACGTGCTCTCCTTGGCCGAGTGGAAGGAGCACACTGCAGTGTACACAAGTGCCTCTTCTTCCCTAATTTCACAAAATACTTCCCAGATTTCCACCTCTGCCTTGTGGAATTCAGATTTTGCAAAGCCAATGGGCAATAGAAGATTTCGGTATTAAGGAGTCTGTGGTGGATGTGTTCCTGGTGAAGGAGGCGATGCAAGCTCAAGCTCTGTGCTTTGCTGTTGGTGGTTCTAGGCTATCTTTAGTACTTAATGTTAAGGGATTTTTTTCAGAATCACTCTTATTTTATCAGTACATGTAAATACTGTGAAAATTGAATACAGTTCTGCTCTAAAAATGCCCATAAAGCCAACATGATGTTAGTTGTTTCTTTTGCTTGATTTCCTCTCACTTCAGCTAGTTGGGAGATGTTTTATCTTGTTGCAGTTGATTCTGAGGTCAGAAAGTCAAATTTCCTTCCTGCAGTGTTGGTGATTCTTCACCAGGAACATGAATTCTTTAGATGAACCTTGTCCCAAGTCACATGTGGGCATCCCTCTGGTCTTCAAATTATGCTGACCGAGACTCACTGTGCAACCCTCTTGACTTCAATATAGATGCGTCTACAGATATGTGGGACCAGATTAATAGGTTTCTTCATGTGAAAAATATTTCATTTGTCCCAGAGAGGCGTTGGCCTGCAAGGGTAACATATAAGATGTTTCTCAGGTTATTTTTTTTTTCTTTTTTTTTTTAAATCTACTGGTGAGTGATGTTATTTGTGGTGCCCACAGGAAGCCAAGTTGCTTGGTTCAAGGTGTTTTTTTTCTAAATGAGACTTTTGAGACTGTACTACAGTTGATACATATACACTTATTTAATGCATATAGATCTGCTTTATTTTGAGAAAGTGTTAGTTTTAAATTAAAGATTAGCAGTTAAATATTCCTTCTACAGCAGCAAATACACACTGGCTGCGAGTTTTACTGCTGATGCTCTAGCACCAACTGATCTCGGCCATACAGTGGAGGATTTTGCCACGTGTAGCTTGCAGGAGCTCCTGGGAGGCTAAGGAAGGAAAGGTTGCTAGTTGTTGGTGGGACATCAGGTTTCGAGAAAAGCTTGTGGACTCTTGCTTAGATATCTGTCACTAATGAGTTACTGTTTGTATATTGATCCCATTCACTGAAAATGTTTACAAACCGAGGATCTGCATATGGGTGCGATAGACCTGACTGCAAGCTGATGATTGCTTTGGGCAAGGCTGTACGAGATGTTGGTTGTTCAGCATCAAGAGCTGTAGCATGTACATGAAGCGTTTTTCATTGAAACAGCTTCTTTTGTGTGACAGTGCCTTACTTCTCTGAAACATTACTGTGACATCTTGGGCAACCAGAAGAAAATCCGGAGGAGACAGTGCAGTGTAAATGTTTAAATATTTACATACAGATATTTAATATAGGTAATATTTTAGATATTAAAGAGGGGAGACATGGTAAGACTTTGCTAAGTTGTTTGCAAGTCCAACAAGAAAGGCTTTGAGGAAATCTAACTTGAAGCTTTCATAGAACTTTCTATTGTAAATTATGCTTGAGATAGCCAGGCATGATTTCCTGCTTAGCTGGACAGAAAAATAATAGTGTCCATTTATAAATGAGTGATTATGAGAACCATTTCTGCTGCTGGTGATATAAAACCATGTTGTTTTGACTGGAGGATTCACCACAACACTGCTAATAATGAGGATTCCACCATACTCAGAAAGGGGTTTGGTATACACTTCCAATTTTTTTTTAGCATTTTGAAATAAGCTCATTTCTAGCAAGCTTCTTAATGCTTTATTTGAAAAACTGAGTAATAATGGAAGTTGAGCAAAAATTTTTTTTCTCTGGATAAATATGTTCTGTAATTTACGTAGGATCAGTTTTATGAATATTAAATTATCATTAAATATGATCCTATAATATGTTTTATTCAAGCATTAGGACTGTGGAAATAGCATTCATTTGGCTTTATTCATTTTGTGGATAGAAATGAAGCAAATAAATTAGGAGTTGTCTCTTTTCTTTTATCTTTAAAAAAAAAAAAAAAAAAAGTTGATGCATACACCTCAAGCCAGAAAAAGCTGTTGCCTCTATGGTGTTAGCAGATTAAGCTGAAATAGCTGAGATAGTACTCTAATATTTAAACAAGGTTATGAGCCCAGGAGCAGTCGACCTTCTGAAGGGAGATGGTGGGCTCAAAGCCTAAGCTACCAGCAGAAGGCGTTTGGGAGCCCAACAGTAGGTGTTCCCATCCTGGCTGCTGAATTTCAGCCCTCTGACCCCACCAGCTCTGAACTCAACACCTTGTGCTTAACAAAAACACAACTTCTTTAGCTGAGGTATCTTCCAAATGAGACCCTATGTCTTTTTTAGACTATAATAAAAAATGGAGGATTTACCAGCATCCCTTTCCAGCTTGTTTCTGTGGTTTATTACCCTGCCTCTTAAAAGATTTTCTCCTGATTCAGTCACGAACACTTGTTTAAAAGCTCTTTAAAGGTCCTTTTAGTATGCACACTCTCTCTTTAAAAATAGGTCACTTCACTTTTCTTAATTTTCTGTTATCTTTAGTCCTCAAATCGTTCGTTTCTGCACCTCTCCCACAAATGTATTCACTTGTGGACGTTTGTGGTGTGTATTGCATATTAATTTACTTTCACATGTTTAATAACTGAGTACTCCAAACAAATCCATCTAAAGATTACCATGGTCTGGTTTATTCCAGCAGTTCATGGTGACTTCATGTTGGGTTGCTCTGGCCCATTTTAGTCACCCTGAAAAAAGCCAGCAGCAAAAAGAGAGAGAGGTTGTCCCATGTATGGCACTCCTTTCTAGAAGGGTATCAAGAGTGTTTGTTAAACGGGCTTCCCAGTCCAGAACACTACCATATTAATGCTGTGTCCTCTGCCAGTCTTTAAATTCATTGCTAATCAAATAGCCAGAAAAATATTAGTGATTTGAGAGCAAGTACAGTGCAGTGCCAGGCCTAGATATGAGTCGTGCAGGGTCAGATGCAGTGGCATGTGGTGATGCTCCTTCACCTGCAGCTGCTTGTGGAGATGGCAGCCTATTATTAGTCTGTTTTCCACTGTGTACTTTCTCTGGTTTGTACACTGATAATCTAAGTTAAAATATCCTGAAGAATAAGAGAATACATTTTGTGGAAATCCTGAGTCCACGTTTACACGTGAACTTTCGTGAGCTAAACTCAGCTTGCATCAGTAATGGATTGTGTGCGTGCATTTTGAGGCTTGTCTTCCAACAGTGTGAAAGCTTTTAATTGCATTTCTTTCTTTAAAAACTATATTCTTTGGGGCAGATCTCTTGTTGAGTCAAACTTCTGAATGTGGGCTTCTTACAGCCTGTTCAGACTTGCTAATATAAATATGCATATCCCTAATAGATGTAAATTAGGAGGATTCTTAGGCAACCAATGGTCTGGAAACTATTAATCGACCTCCCATGTTGCAAGCCCCTTATTCTGGATCTAAGTAATCTGCTGCTTTCTGTTCGACATGTCTGTCCTTTGCGTGTAATTGTTAACAAATTACCCAGCAATGGGTCTGTTCTGTTTGGGTCTTCCTGGTCTTTCTGTTCTTGTTGTCAGTTTTGTTGGTAAACCATGTAGTTTGGGGAAAATTGGCCAACATCTTTATTTTTCCTAATAAATTTCCTGTGCTTTTTTGTTCTGTCATTTGTCACTCAGTATTTTTTATTTTTCAATACAGCCTTTGTTACCGAACTAGGACGGGCTTTTACTCAGAGTCTGGGGCATTATTTTCCAAAGCAGAGCTGTGGAGTCCCTGTCCAGCTAAGTCAGAACTGCTTCCCCATCTCTCACTGCTTGACCATTGGCAATACAGACACTATGCTTGCTGGAGCAAGTCCTGCCAATTCTGAAGAAACTTCCTTCAGGTTGGGCATGACCCTGTATTAAGCATTTGGGATTTCCAGTTGGATTTGGATGACAGAGAGGACTGAGCAGCTTGGCATTGTCTGGGCACGGATAGCTGCAGAAATTTGAGTGCTAGGGGGATATAATCACCAGTGGGCTTACTGGTGCCCGTAAAGCCTGTTAACTCTCCACTTAGTACTTATATTAGACAGGCAGCAACAAAGATGACAGTTGAGCTGAGCGTCTGGTCAACAAGACAACAGTGGTGGTGCTTCTCTACGGACAGTTCCTGGTTGCTAGTGCAGTAGCTTAGTGGCTGAGTTTTTGCACTGGAGAGCAACCTGTACATTTAGAAACTCAGGTGACTTGTTAAAGGCTGTGAGAGGTATAAAGGATGTATCTGCAAATCTGAAGACTTCTATTTCTATAGCATAATTCTTTCCATTTATTTCATATCTGCTTAGTCAATAATATCCATTCTCTAACACAGTTTGTTCATAGACTCCTCCCTGTGCCCCCTGTGCTGCAAAGAGTTAGCCTGCAGATCTACCCAAGTGCAAGATCTATCAAGTAAGCAACTGAGTCATCTGCATATGTAAAACAGAAAATGAGGTTTCTTATAAAATGTCATATGTGTCTCATAACCTCTTTAGGAAGGGTAGAACCTGTAGCTTTAACATGTGGAGGACGTGAATTATCTCACCCTTTTTTAGTAGTGCTGTTTGGATCAAAACTTCTTCTCTAAAGCAAGATTTTGATTTTAGTTTTCCCTTTTAGCCAAACTCCTGGCATTGATGTATAAGCAATTGGGGAAGGGGTAGGGGAATGTTAACGCTTTTGGCAGCATTGCTTTGTGTGTCACAGCAGTTGTTTGTTGTACCATAGCTGTTACCTTCCGTATGGTGTCCTTCTGGCTGGTCAACTTAATCCTCAGCTGGAGAACTTAGTGGCGATGCAACCAGAAAATGCATACCATACCCATCTCAGTGCAAAACAGTTCTATGGAATTCAGTCAAGAAAGAACAACAGACTTTCCTCCTTCCCTTGATCTGTGAAATACGAGTAGTTGCATTTGTACTGCTGGTTTTCCATGCCTAAACTTCAAGAAGTTATCTGGAATCCTTTGTTGCAGTTTTTCCTTTTAATTTTAAAAAGGAAACATTTTAATCACTTCCATACATGTGCTAACTTGAAAGGGTAAAATTATTGCATCATCATTTTATAGTACTTGGCAGAGATACTATTCTTACTAATTTTATCTCAAACCATACCAACTTAAAGCACTTCTAATGCAATCTTCATTTTTTCAGTACATCTTTCATACTTAACGCACAATTTATATGCTCTCTGTAAAGATTCAGAAGTCTAAATGACCTTGTCCCTGTTTGGATGCCCTTCATTTTATCTAGTACAGATTGTCAAATGTAATGTGGTGGCTCTTAAGATAGAGTAGTCCCAAAAGTGATGGTTCTGTAAGAAAAATATATCAGGGTGACAGTGGCATATGACAGAGAGAAGGAGCAGATTATAATATTTCATACTAAAAAAATGCCAAATGGCCCCGTTACAAATCTGGTTATAAAAAAATAATAAATAAATAATTGGGGGAGAGGGAACATGCTTCTCCAGGAATTGTTTTGTATACATTAATTCAGTTTTGATTTGCTTTTTTTCTTTCCTGAATATTGTAGAAAGTTTCCCAAGGAAATGTAAATATTTGCTTTGTATAGTTCAGAAAGTTGCTACTGGTTTGTAGAAAGTGGGGCATAACATTTTCATGCTTGTCTGACTGTAATAAAAACCTCAACGCTTTCAAGGTACAGAGGGCATATATGAAATCAGCCTCCATGGGTTTTTTGTTTGCCTTGAAATTTACCATGAGCCATTGTCCTTTCCCTTACTTAGAAAGGAACTTCTTTAATGTCACTTGTTTAAAACCAGACCTAAAGATTGAGCAGTCTGTATCCTGTGTTGTTTGGACTGCGTGTTGCACAGCCAGACCTGGCTGGTTTCTGTCCCTGCAACAAATGATGAAAATCCAACACTGAAGTTCACTAAGCTTGCTATGCTGAGAAAGTTGCTTTCTCTCAAATTTATTCCTGCATTCATTGCTTCCGAGTGAGGTAATGCAGCTTTTTATACACACTAAATCTACAAGTCTTCTTGGTTTTGATAAATTAATGACTTCGTGGAAGTTTTGCAGCCTATTAGTGCTTCAGCAGTATCTTCTGAGTCAGATGTTGTACTCCTGTTTAATTTTTGCAATGGTTTTGTCTAATTTTAAGTACATTTTTATCACATGAGGAAGAAAATGCTATGCCAGAGAGGAAGTGAGAATACTTTTGTTTGAAGCAAGAAGGTATTTCCACTGATCAGATTTCCCCTGCATGGGAAACTAAAAAGTGGTCATTTTGCCATTCATATACTGCACCTCGTGTGCTTCCATTGTTAAACTTCAGTTGTTAATAGCGTTTAAGAGTGCTTGTAAACAAATCTCAGGCATGAGTTAATTTAGTCAGTCAAGTGGTAGAATCTTTTAATGTGTCTTTTCCTGAGCATAACGTATATTGCTGCAGATCTCTTAAAAGACATATGAGCACAGCTATTTGTATGAACTAGAAAACCATCTGTTCAGAATTCACTGTCTGAAAACTTGTTTCCTGCAATGGTTTTTCATTCTGATTTCAGGCCCTGGTTTGTTATATATTTGCATCTGTGGAGGGGAGACAGAGAAAAAAAAGTGTGTCTAAGTGGGGAAGTGATTCCTGTGTGATTCAGACATCTTCCTTCACTAGAGAACAGAATTAATAAAATGTGTTTCTCGCTCAAGTCAGGAGCAGTTGCAAGTGAAACTCTTGCATGTGTATGCATTTAGGTAGCCTCCAAGGAAGGTCTTTATTACTGAATTTCTTTGTAAGCAAGAGTGTCAGGGGATGGAATTTATCGTTGAAGAAGTAATAAAATACAGTTCGTAATTCCTAGGGCTGCTCTTCTGTTTGTGTCCTGACAAAGTTTTAGGAATCTTTACTGGCAGAGACCTTCATGTTGCACCAAAATTGATGGACCTACTCCTTTTTTTTTAAATTCAGCCCAGATTGGAGGCAGAAGTTTCAGATTCCTCTAGGGGCTTATTTCATTAGCAAATATGGGAAACCTTTACTGTGAAATATTAAACTTTGAGAAACAGAATACGTTGACTCACATAACTGCAAGCCTACAAACCTGAGATCTGTAGTATGCAAAGCACTAGAATAACATTCATCAGAAAAGTAGGTAGGTGCAAAATAATGGAAATAAAATGTTTACCAAAAAGTAGTTGTACCACGCTAAGATTGCATTTCACTGGAGCCTTTGGTAGAATGGCAATCTGAAAAGATAGGACTTAAACTAGAGAAGAATGAAAAAAGAGTTGTGTTGGATGAAAACTCTCTCACAGGGAGACACAAATCAGTTGTGCCAGAGAATGCTTATTAGTAGATAAGAACTGGTCTTTGTCTTTTGTCCTTTTCTTCTGCCCAAGTTTATGGCAGCAACTACAAGTCAAGAACAACTAAACCATGATGTTGATGTTGCATTTCCTACGTTTGAGCTTTGTCTTGCTTCTGTAGTCATTCAGTGCCTGTACATGACTCTGATCCTTTTGTGTGGTGATGATAATCCTCAATGTTGTGCTAAGGGAGCACATTTTTAGTAGAGCAGTAGTATTTTTAGGAAAACGCAAAGAAGAAAGGCTTGGGATACCATTAGACCACATATAAGTAATGTTCTGAAAATAAATAAGACAATCCATGCTGTAGGGGTTGTACGATGTTTCATAGCAGTATTTAGTGCTCCACAGAGCCCGTTGTACTTGGAAGCTCAGGAGAAGAGCAGCCCTCTTATGACTTGAGACTAGTAAAGCAGGTAATAGCTATCTGAGGGAAAGGAAGGCTGAGAGAATGCATGGTTATATGTAGGGGTGGGTGTTTGGTTTTTAAATAAGGCTTTTAGTAAGGACTGTTCTAAAAAGTTGGTTGGTTTATTTATTTATTTAAAGTTAAGAATAATGCTGGGGCAAGGATGGGTGCATATAGCTTGAGTTGTGTGAATTTAGTCTGGAGATTGAAAGGTTTTTAGTCATCAGAGATGCAGCATTCAGAAACAGCTCTTTGAACGGCAGTAATAAGATCAAAATATTTGATTAGTTTTGAAATAGGGCTTGTGAATTTGCAAAAGGGATTACCTTGTAAGGTGGAGGACTGTGCAAACTGTGGAGTCTCATCCAGTTTCACAACCAGTTCTGCTGAGCATGGAAGAACTTTGTGCTATAACAGAAAGATAACCTGTCTGCTGTTTTCTTTCATTCTGGTACAAATGGGGAAAACTTTAAGATCAAACTTGTCATTCATTACAATTCAGTGAGAGAAATATCTGTTTAACTTATTAAGAAAGTGCCTGAGGAAAAAAAACTTCTCCAGCACAGTATGGACAATTCAGTTATGGTCAAAAATGTTAGTGTATGTTTGCATTTTAATTTGTTTAGATACAACTTGCAAACCACATAATGAAATGGTTCAGATAATCATATTGGACAAACCTACAGCCCTCTGATCAAAGAATTTCGATAGAATTTCAAAGTAGGTTAGTGATTGTTCTGTTATTACTTTTTTTTCCCCCCAACATCCTAGCTGAGATTAATATTTTTAATCCCAGACCAAACAAGGTAATTTCTGTATAATTTCATAATTGCTTTTAATTTTACAAAGGCTGTGTGTAGCTGAATCTAGGACTTCAGTTTAGATTTCAGATTTCTTTTCCTGGATTACTGCAATGACCCAGAAGAGACTGGAGAAAAAAAAAAGATAGATTCCTTTCATTCATTTTACTTCTGTGTTTTCTGTGGCAGTAAATTCCATGGTTTTGGCTCAGTGCAGGAACATGCAGAATTGTATTTCTGGGTAGATTATCAACTTATTTCTTTTTCCAGTAGGAACCTGAATTATAAAGAGGAAACTTTTAAAGACATTTGAGGAGCAAGGTTGAATGTGTATATGAGTCTTATTTTTCTGCAATGCAGTTAGAGGACTGTGCAGAGAATGTGGAAAACCTTTGGCAGTATTTTCAGAGCAGAGCACTCGTGCTGAATAAAAACTAAGCAGTCAAGGGAAAAAAAAAAAAAAGAACAAGAGAATAAAAAAAAGAAATTGCCTTCCAAATAGAGTCTGGAAAGCTAATGAGCATATGACATCATTTAAGTAGTTATAAAAAGATTACAGCTCCTCTGATCCAAGCAGCAGACCCTCAAGGTTTCTGTTGCTCCCTAGATGAAGGAGGTCTAGTGTTGCACTGCTGAAGTTTGTCCTTGCCAGTAGCAGGGCACAAAGCCCCCAGTGCTGGCAGTGAGGGTTGCCACTGGTTCTCCTTAGGAGCAGCACCCTTTCCTGGGGTTGGCAGCAAAGGGCTGTAGCCCATCTCAACTGGGACAGGTAACAGCAGCCCTAATCGGCCAGCCAGAACTAGTCTTCTCCTCTTGGAGTGCCTCCATCTGCGCTGGGTGAGCGGAAGTTGCTGGAGATTACCTTGGGTGCTGCTCACATGTATCGGTGGAGATCCACAAGCCCCTGCAAGGTGGTATGAGGTGTGCAGGGCCAGGAGGGGCACATCTGCCGTGGGTCCAGCACCCACCCCAGGGAGCCTGTGCTTCCCTTGGGCCGCAGCTCCTACCCCTGACCGTGGTGAGGATGTGGTCCAGAGTGGATTGGCTCCTCTGAAACCCAAACTGCCATCAAGCAGACCATACCACATTTGCTCTACCATCACAGTGAGGGTCCCCAAGACTGTAGGTAAACAGTAATTTCACTTCTCTTCTTGCAGTGTTTCAGAGAAAACTGGTTTATGCCGTTGTCAGCTCCTGGTACTGTCCATCTTCTTCCATCCTGGTGGCATGCTGCTGCCTGTGTCACCTTCCCGCTTCCTGAGAGCAGCTTTCTTGCAAAGGCCTCTCTCTTCCAGCATAAGAGCTAGTAAAAACCATGGAAACATAATTTTAATTTTTCAGTCTTAATAATTATATTTCAAGCTAAGAATGTATTTTTAGGAGAGGGAGAAAAGAAGTTACGTAACTCTTGATTTATTGCATTGGCTTAAAGAGCTAGCAAACCTGGGGCTTTCTCTCTTGTCGCTTTGCTGTAAGCATTTCCCTTTATGGCAGCAGGGAGGCCAGTGTATGACTCTGTGCTCAAGAGCGTTTTAAACTTTTTATAAATCTGTTGAACGTGTTCCTCTCCATCATATCTAGATTGCATAGCAGGGAGCAGCCACTGTGTCAAAGCAAACCTCGGAGTGAAGATGTACCTTGACATTGAGGGACCATCTTGAAAGACAAGGAAAGCATCTCAGTCCTCTCTCTGTGGGTGGAAGTAGTTTCAAGGCGGTGGGTAGATTTGTTACGAATTAGAGAATTTTGGAATTAGTGACACAGGAGCAGGGCACTTATCTGTAATGTGTATGCAGATAATTAGGAGTAACTCTGCAGAGGAATCCTGAAAGCTGGAAAATGAGGTGGAGAGAAGTGAATTATGATTCTTCAAAAACAGAATTACAGGTTAGGAAGTGTGTGCGTGAGACTTGTTGGAAATAATTTGCACAATAAAAACATCTTGAGAAAAATAGCATAGAAGTTAACATGCATTTTGTCTGCTTCATCCGAGATTCACTTTTATTCTTGTCCAGCAACTACAAACTAAAGAGTATTCAGAGAAGGGACGTGGAGGGGGGAAAACTACAAAAGAAAAATAAGTACTGGATATAATTCAGAAAAGACACGCAATCAAACTGAACAGATTGCTCAGGAAAAGATCTATTCTGTTGCTGAAATCCAAGAAAATGGGGGAAAAACAGGAAATAGTGAAATCTGTTATCGACCATCTGCTAAGCCTAGGAACTTGAGAACCATTCCCATGACAAAAATACTAGATTGTGAACTTAATTTTATTTATATTTCATAATACTTAAAGTACAGACACAGAAGTCCAATGGAGAGTCTCACATTACTAAATGTTTAAAAGATGTTTAAAATTCTGCATATAAATCTGATCATTAACAGGTTTGAATCTTTTTTCCGAGATCTTTATTGATGGATTTAACAGATCATGCCTTGTTAAGGACAAGGCAGCCTTTTCAAACTTTCAAGAGGAGAGGGAAAATGAGTAAGCTGAATTTTCTTTGGAAGGAGGCAGCAGTCTTTCTCCTCCAATTCCCATCACCCTCCCTCTTCATTTCTTCCTCACGAGCATTGCCACATCTGTGGAAATGAAGCGAGGACCTCGTAATCGTTACCATCTGATGGTGGGTCATGTGGATGTGCAGCAGGAACTGTTCGTGCGCTCTGATGTTCAGGAGCTGCGCGCTTCCCCTTCCCAGCACTGCCTTCGTGGTAGATGGCATGTTTGTTCTGGCCTCTTCTTGTCCCTCCTTTTACATACGTGTAAGAGCCAGAGAAAATGTGGTCCAAAATAATTAAAACAGTTTGGGGTGCTGTAAGTAAGCCATAAATTCTTCTGGACTCAGTGTATTTACAATTGCTCCATATGTATTAAGGTGTAAATACTGTTTTCTGTAAATATTTTCAAAGTATGTAAATTGAGTTCAGTTACAGAAGATTGCAATCAATGTGGCTATTCAAAAACTACATTGTTCACTAAATTGTCAGTCTCAATGAACTCAGTGCACAGCTTGCAAGTTACCTTCAATGTGTGCTATTGGCTAGCTTAGCTTTTTGGAGTCTTTTCACGGTTCAAAGATAAAAGTGGGAGAAGTCTCTGGCAAAAGCGTGTGTTTGTATGAAAAGTATCTATTATATAGCATATGGAAAAGTTATGATAAATTCAGTTCTTCATGGTGACATTGTACTTCCTTAACTCAGATTGGTCTTTTGCTGTCAAAACTTTCCAGCTTTGTTCAGGTTCCTGAAATGAAGGAGGCACAGTCTCCTTCCTGATGATAAATCTTTCAGTTATGGAATATAGTTGAATTTTCTCCTCCAAATTCGCTGTCCAGATAATGGTTCATTCATCCTGTGCACAAAACAGAGTTGTAGTAGATAAGCTTGCATACAATCACAAAGCTCTACAGTCACAAGTACTTCTGGGACCTTTTAAGAAAGTTGATGGTAATAAGCCTCATTTCATGGAACAGCGTTGGCATCCATGTGGCTTGGTGAACCTTAGAGATGGACCTTGCCGCTTTTGCGAACTGGCTCTCTGTAGAAAGAGACAGAAATTAGTAATGCACAGGGAGATGTTAATGATGTCGTGGAGTCTTTACCTCTCTGCCTAATCCCAGACTTTGGTCTAAATAACCCTGTATTTCCACCGACATTGCTGCAGAGCTTTTTGCTGCTCTCCCCAATAGTCTGTCCCCTCCTTTCTTCTGCTGCTGTCTTCTCTCTTGGCTGGCACGTTCTCACCTTGCCCTTCTTGTAATATTGCATTTACATCCACTTGTTGCATCTCAGCAGCCTCAAATAGATATCGGTACCTGTCCTGATCCCTTTGTGTTCAGGTTGGGACCTTCCCTTCCTTTCCAGTCTGCATAGCAGCAGTGTGTTTGCTGAGATGAGGTGAGATTAAGTGTCCTTCATCTCAATTCAGGTGCAACAGTTCACAACAGTAAGAATGAGCATCTGTACAGAAGGAGGAAGGGAGAAGAATGAACTTTGTTCAGCCCTCATCTGCAGCTTGTTCAGTGTAGATAGAATGTGGAGGGAATACTGCGGCCTCATACTATGAACCACTATCAAGTGTGTGCAAACACTGCTCTTAGGGGATGGGTTTGAGTGGATTTTCCCGAGGCTGGAAAAAGCACCACTTCTGACTCTGGGGACAAATGTTTTAGCAGGGCCTGTAGCAATAGGACAAGGGCTAATGGTTTATAACTAAAATAGGGTAGAGTTATATTAGGTAGAAGGAGGAAGTTTTTTACAATGAAGGCGGTGAAACACTGGAACAGGTTGCTCAGAGAGGTGGGAGAAGCCCCATCCCTGGAAACACTCAAGGTCAGGTTGGACGGGGCTCTGAGCAACCTGATCTAGTTGAAGATGTCCCTGTTCACTGCAGGGTGGTTGGACTAGATGACCTTTAAAGGTCCTTTCCAACCCAAACCATTCTGTGATTCTATTCTCTGACTCCAAGGTCAGTTCAAAGTCTGTACACTAAAACATGGAAATACTGGTTTTTAAAGGGTCAGTTGTAAGAAATTTGAAAACTGTCAAAACAGTGTTTTCCCCTCACTTTAGTTTTTCAGAAACAGCTATCATGTTTTTCCTGAAACACAAAATTCTTTCAGCCTGAAACACTCCCATGCTGAAAAATGTTAAAACTTAATTTTAAACAAACAAACAAAACTTCTCTCCACTTGCCCATAGAAAGAGAAATGTTGGACAGTTTTAGTTGTAGCTGCTGTTCCACTGGTGTTACTGAACTTTACCATGAAATAAATAAAAAAAAATGAGAAATGGGGTTGCGGGAGTAATTAATTTATTATCCTTAACGTTATATGTTATTTTGCAGGTGTAGGTGTGGAACTCGTTGTCATCCTGGGCATGTACCAGATGTTGGTTTTCATGAGGGCTTGTGTGTGGATTTTTTGTTGTGTTTCTGTTTGTTTGGGGTTTTTTTGTTTTGTTATTGTTTTTCTTTTTTCCTTTTGACTGACCCTAGTGCATCCTATGCTATCCACAGGAGGGCAGGCGACTGCATAGGAGTGAGATTCGGTAAGGGTAACTCTGTAATGGGATAACCTTATAGAGAGTTACGTACCAGCATTGTACAATTTGAGTGCAGCAGGGCCCCCATGCAGCTCCAGCATCTCAGCGAGTGGTGATCAGAGTCTGTGCCCTGGTGGCATTTGGCTTCTGGCTCCCAACAATAACAGCCTTTGATGGAGGAGTAAAGTCTGCAGACAATTTATTTGATGACTTATCTCAATATATATGTGTGTGTACGTACATACATACATATCATTTTAAAAAAGGTTTAGATGCAGTTCACGTGCAAGCTTTGTCACGCTGCTAGTGCTTGCCTTGCTGCTGTCCTCTAATGCAAGCTGCCACGTCCTTGAAGAGAGTGGAAGAGATGGAATAAAACATCCCCTGGCCTTTTTTTATTCTCTGCAACTTCAGCACACTGCCCAGATGTACAGTTATTACAGTACCTCTCTGCATACTGTAAATTATAATCACTGCTTAACTATTACTTAGATTAACTGTTCCCTAGTTTTGAGTTTCAATGAATTGTATTTTTAAAGAAACCTGTATCCTGAAGCAATTCCAGGTTTGGGTTTGTTTGTTGTTTTTTTTCTTTTTTTCCCCCCAAATCTAAAACAGTAAAGATTGCAGTATGAAAGAGAGAATATAACTGAAATTCCATTTAAAAAAAAAAAAAACTAATCTTTTTTTCTACTCCCTTGGTCTTGAAGGTTTTGAGAAAAAAAAACAAAAATGTGTCGTTCATGGGTACTTAATATGTTTAAGCTTAATTTTACTGGTCTCTCCTTAATTGCAAAGAAGTGCTCTTCTATGAGGATAAAATTTCTGTCAAGAGTATGTGTGCCTCCTGGCTGCTTGCTTGAACGTTGCTCAGGTTCTTACTCTGGTTTAAACTTTCTTTGGATTGGTTTATGGGATGGACTTCTTTATAGTGCAGCTCAGTAGCTGGTCTGGCGTACTACATCAATCATGAAGTGAGTTTCTGGCCCGTGTTAAATTAGGTAGAAATTTTATCATGGATCTCAGTGAGACTTGAATCTCACTTAAGGCTATGAGATCAAGACTTAAATAAGTGCTCACAACTTGCTGAATTCAATGAAGTTGATTCTTTGTAGTTAGGTAGTTTTTCTTCTTGTTGCAGAAGGTTTTTTTAATAATGTTTTATTTTTTCGTCATACTCTTAACCTCATAGTTTGTGTCTCCTGATAGATTGAGAAGCTTGCTCTCTGGATTTGGGTGGATATAGCACTCCATAAATACTGTTGTGTAAACCTCTGAATTTAGGTGCTTGTGTATTTTGTTTTGTTTTTCAACCTGCCCTGCTGCTTGTTCCTTTCAGTTGATAGTAATTAAACTGGCCTGGCATTCTGGCTGGATGCAATGTAACTCTGCTGAAGAGGTTTTCCTCTTGCAATCTTCAGGTTTTGGGTATTTCATAGAATCATAGAATGGTTAGGATTGGAAGGGACCTTAGAGATCATCTAGTTCCAACCCCCCTGCCATGAGCAGGGACACCTTCCACTAGACCAGGTTGCTCAAAACCTCATCCAACCTGGCCTTGAACACTTCCAGGGAGGGGGCATCCACAACTTCTCTGGGCAACTTGCTCCAGTGTCTCACCACAGTAAAGAATTTCTTCCTAATTTGACTAATTTCTAATTTTTTACTAATTTCTTTCTATTTGACTAATAATAGGAACTTTGCCCGCAGTCCAGACTCTGAGTTTTTCCTATCCATCCAGCTGTTGGGTTACTTATCTGAGATTATACGCATATGGTTATACTGCTCACCTCTGTGAGCATGCTTCTGCATGGCAGGACCACTCTGCTGGGAGCAGTGGTTGGTCCCACAGGTGAGAGCAGCTGCAGAGGCAGAGCCCTGGGTTTGCTTGTGCTAACCATCCCTGTAAAAGTAAAATCTTCAGTGTTTAAATTGAATATTCAATTTGGTTGTAATCAATAACTTTTTAACTCTAAGGCTCAAAAACTAGTGAGTGCCCTAAGCAGAGATAGGTCAAATCCACATCACCATAAACCAGAAATGGAAATGTCCCTGAAGATTTTAATAAAAAGAGCTTGTGACCTATCCATCAACCTCTTTAGCTGCTGAATAGAAATATGATTCCTTGCAGAAAATTTCTAATATGGTTGCAGAATAGATGACTTGGGATTCTGTTTCTATTCTTAACTAAACCATCTCAAATGGCCGATAACAGAAATCATGCCCACTTGGCATGGAGGAGTATCGTTCCCTCAGAATTCACAAGGGAGAACAGTTCCCTGACCCACAGTTTATTTGGCTTTCTGGTCCTACTTTCTGTCTCTCCAGGAACATGTTGGTAGGGGGTGGTGAATGAGTTGACTTTCTACAGCATCTGGGCTGTATTTGTTATTTAATGCTATCTTTGTTTTATACCAGAAATACATGGAGACAGAATAATTAGTGATGAAGGAGTAAGTATATATTTTTCAGAATCTTTTTCTTTTTTGGTTTGGGTCAGTCTTAAGAGTTGAGGACTGATACTGCATTATCTCCTGAACAGGAAATCTCTGCAGCGTTCTCTTCTTGTTATGCCATCTTTCTTGAAATGGCCAGCATGGGACCCTTTCCTGTATATTTAAATACTGATTTTAATTTTTTTTATTATTATTTATTTCATATCTGGTGAGGTGGGAACACCTCACTGTCAGGTTATCTGGTAGCTATCACCTGCCTTGGGAAGATGGATTCTTCTGGGTGTGGTTGTTTTCATGTCAGTAGAAGTTCCCTGTGACAGTTCATTGTTATCTGTATTTTATGTCTTAACACCCCTGCAAAAAATCCCCAACAAAAAACTTGCAAAAAAAAAACCAAAACAAAAAAAACAACCAAACAAAACCAAGCACAAAACAAACACCAAAAAACCTAGAAGGAAACATACTCCATATTTCATAACCACTTAATTTGATGATTATTTATACAGTAAAATAGCAGCATTAAATTTATAATTAGTTTAGAATCAAGTTGACTTAAGTGCTTGTGCCTCCTATTAATCTTCAAGGAAACCAGTCCTAGAAAGGAAATACTACTGTGTCCTACCTGTCTCCATAATTAATTTTTTGTATATTTTCCTAACTGAGTCCCAGAGGAAAAGTGGTACTGTACAATTAAAAAAAAACCCAAACCCCACCAACTGTGTGGTACTGCATCTTTTATATAGGTACATATTTATTATATTTATAGTCATAATAATTTTAGTTATGTATATATTAAGTCTGGGCATGTTCATCAAGCCTGTTGACGCTAAAGCAAAGCAGCCTTCAGTGTACATATGGTAGCTTGGTCTTGTAGAACCATTTTACAAGCTCTTATGGACATTGGGGCCAAGACATCCTGTTGATCTCCATCCAGCCTGAGCTCCTTAACTTCTGAACTGACCGTTTAAGTTGCTGTAAGTTACAGCAACCTTGAGATAATTTGAATTTGTGATTTGAGATGTTAAAAATAACTTTGCCTCCTGCATTGTGTGTAGAATTCACTTGGAAAATTTGGCTAACCATTCTTCTATGTGTTCTGACTTCACTGCGTTATGGAGTAAGCTAAGAACGGTGTACCTCATAAGCTGTATGTTAGCAACAAAGTTGTTGTGATGACATCAAAACTGATTTTTTTTCTAGCTTTCTGAATCTTCAGTTACTACTTTTAAGTAAGCAAGTGTGCAGAATTTTGACCTTGATTTGTGTCAGAAAACTGAGTTGTGAGTCTTCTTTCCCAAGCAAAAGTGTGTCTGGCTGTCCAGGCTAGATTTTTGAGATATACATACACCAGTGTAAGTAGTGTATTTGCATTTATCATTTAAAAATATGAATTGTGAAGAATTTACACTATGTTGAATGTTGCATATTGATAGAAATATTGCATAGCTGATTTCTATGTGGCTACCTGAAAAGCAGTGCACACACAGATTTGTTTTATATGTGCTCTATTGGAAATCGAGGAAATTTTTAGAAAGATGAAAAAAAAAAAAGGTTGTGGGATGGGAATTGTGGTGTCTTAACTTTTCTAAGCATATCTTTTAATATTTTATTTCTTGTTACTTTTTAACATCTTGCCTGGAGATTGTCCTATTCAATAACTTTTTTTTTTTTTTTTTGTAAGTTAAAATATTGGCATAAATTACTGAAACTAGTCTCAGTTTGGTCAGTACACGATTTGCTAGAGCAGGTTATTTTTGCTGGCTCCAGCTCCAAAGGGTTTTCTTTACTTAGGTATCAGATTGTTAATACAAACCCAACAGGTGCTGCTTCTGAATTATGGATGATGACACAGTCACTTTAATTTGAATAAAGGTCTAGAATAAAATGCTTTGGGTTATTCACAGAAGTAAGTTTCAGCAGATAACCACAAATGCCAAAATCAGTATTTTTACTTTAGTGCCATCACATATATGATTTCTGACTGAGATGGGAAGAGGAAAAACTAGCTCCAAGTTTTGTATTTTGATAAAGAAATCTAGAAGAAACCTGTGGAATGGTATAGAAGAATATATGAACTTAATAGTGCCGTATATTCAAACTTCATGATGACACACTTAAGAAAAAAAAAAAAAAATTAGCCAATGGTTACAACGTTTCTTATTTTGCCTTAGCTGAGATTATCAAGATGGCATTGTTGATGGAAGACAATAAAACTTGAAGGCAAGTTTCTGCCTCAGATACACTTAGATTTGGAATAGTCTAATGTGCCAGTTCTGCTCTTAAAGGAAAAATAGTCTACGTACCTGACATCTGAGCCCTTTAAATCCTACCCAAAGATATGTTTAGCATGCAGAAGAGTGGATGAAAATGTCTGAATCTTAAGAGAAAAGCTTGAGGAAATAAAGAAGGGAATACAAACTAAGGCAATCACAAGGGAAAAACTCTTGAAGTGAAAGCTTAGAAGTGAAAAGTGTATGTAACTCTTCTAGTCTCTTTAACATACTGAAGTTTAATGCTTGAATTATGGTATAATGCTACAGGAGGAACAGTTCAATGTAAAGTAATTAACAAATATTGACCAAAGACCAGGGAGGGAAAAGATTTAAAAGATTTTGTGTATTCCTCCCTACCTGTAACAGGGAGATGGAAAGAGAGCAAAGAATTGTTTGCAATCTGTGAATTTTCCTCAAACAATTTGAAAATTTGCTGTAAAAGGAGTAAACATCCAGTGAAGAGAATGGCTTTCTAACATGTTTCGATTCATACGTACATTTACAGCAAAGCTGCACAGCATTACAGTTACTACCTAGAACTTCTGCATGGGACATTCAGTCTGTTTCTCAATTGAGCAGACCCATTCAGCTTCTTGCAGAAGCACTTGCAGGAGTATTCTGCATATCAAGGTAGCATCCGTGTTCATTTATACACCAAGGTCTTCATAGAGCAAACAAGTGATACCTCTCTGTCCTGGGGAACCAGCAGTCCCATGTGTGCATGTATTGACAGGCTTGTTTGGAATTTCACCAGATATATTTGATACAAACTGAATGGGAGTTTTGCCATAGACTGTCGTGAACTTGTACAGATTTAGCATTTAACATCCTTTCAGATCTGTGAATCTCACTGTTAAGAGGGTAAAAAAAAAGAAAAAAAAAACAGCAACAAAAAGATGAGCATACACATTTCATGAAGTATGCATTGTATAAAGGATAAATGATTATAAACTTATGGTACCTTTCCATGAATAGACTTGAGTATGCATAAAACTTTCATTAGAAGTAACCTTGGAAGCATGTAAAGCTTCCAGTATATCATTCAGACCACTAAATTAGACTTTTTCCTTTCCCCCCTCCCCTCCATGTTACTGTAAAATGACAAGAGATAGGAGTAAATATACTCCTTAATTCCTTTCTTCCCTATCTTTTCCATCCCTTCTCCCAAGAGATTGCAGGGAATTGTTAAACACTAGTACTCATTCTGGCTCTGTGATGCATAAAATGTGAGGAGATTGCCTTCAGATGAAGTGCAAAGAGTGAGAAGGTTATTGGAAAATACAGGGAGAGAATAACTATAAATAAACGATATGGTTGTACATTAAGGAGTTGATCACACATCTCAACACTAATTTTGTCTTACTGGGAAAACGAGGACAGAACGATTTTTCTCTTAGTGAGTATCTGTGTGATCTATTCTGTATTTCATACACATTCCTTGTAGTGAATTAGAGAGGTTTATGGTCAGTGGTGGGGGAGGATTATTATTCTTTATGCATTTTATTTGTCCTCTACTCTGTTAGCTGTCCTCTGCAGGCTGACTGTGAACTGTAACAAAACTCTGGAGTAGCTCACAATTGCATTTCTATATCTAGTCTGAGGCAGGCTAAAGTGGATTGTATTGGCCCTAACAGGATTGGAGTTAGCAGCACACAGCAGCTGAAAATTTGGCTCTGTGCTGGGCTAAGTCTCAATATTGCCCTTTTTTATTCTTGCATATCATTTTATTTTTAGGTGGCATTGTTTATGAGGACACGGAGAAGAGGGGTGAGAGACAGGGAAAGAAAGGTTGTTGGACTAATAGCCTTAATATACAGAAGTAAGCTGGTGAAGAGTTCGATCAGTAGAGTTATCTTCAGACATCTGAACATGTGGGTGGGTAGATGTTAAGATCAAGTGTAAGCAATAAGTTAACATCGGAGTATTAGCAATTTATAACAAGCAATTTATAACAATTTATAACAATTATTATTATATTTAATAATAAATACAAATTATTATAACAATAATTTGTATTTATTACATTTTTGGGTAAAGTGTCCTCATGTAGATTATGATTAATTGCATGCTTTGTTGCCTGAAAATGTTCTGATGAACTTGCAGGAGAGGAGGATGCTGCAAAATAAAGCGAGGGCTTGAGACAGGTAAATGTGCCAGACGGTATTTCAGATGGGCTCCATCATGTTATCTTCCAGGAACAAATGTGTGGGATGCAGTAGTATTTTAAGCAACAAGCTCATTTGGACTAACATAACTACATGCATTTGAAACAACTGAGCAGAAAGTAATTTAGAAGGTAAGGTTCAGTAGCAATTTGACAGTGCTTTAGTGTCACTGATCAATCTGATAATTTACTTATTAAATATTTTTGTAATTTGTCCAAAATAACTTTGCCTGGTAGACCATCAGATGAGATGACTTCTTGGGTAATTTTAAAAAGGAAACTGCAGTAAACTGGGAAAGAAGGGCACAGCTTCAGGTCGTTTGACATTTTTTAATTTTCTGAAACACTTGACTGCAGTAATACCAAAGTGATGTATATCTGTACTATTGGTAATAAGCAAAGCACCTCAGAGCACTCTTGAGTTCAGCAACTCAATAGTTGATAAAGTTAGTCCAGGATAAGTTTGCCCATCCCCCTTTTCCCCCCTATCTGCTTAGCATAATCAGAAGATAATAATTTTTCCACTTCTTCACTTGAATAATTTAATGTTTGCTCCATTTGAGAGGGGAAGAATTTCAGATTCGTAGTGCAGAGTTATTCCTGGTAGCGTTTTGGCTGTAAAGGGAAGTTGTGGCATAGATCCTCCCTTACAGGAGGAGCCACCTGGAAGCAGCACCCCATCCCTGCTTCCCTGCCAGCCTTCCAACTGCACCCCCCCCTCGGTTCTGCGCGCAGAGGGAGCAGCAGCATATGCATGCCCAGGGTACAAGATCCCAGAAAGAAGAGATGGAAAAGATCTGCAGGACTGTCTTAACTACATTTCTGTCAATGAGACATTGTTTCCTATAATACAATCTTAAATCCTTTCTTCATTAAAATTTTAAACCACTCAGCTCCAGAGTAAAATGCTTCTGTTCCTTTTCTCCTTAAAAAATAATGCACACATGTCTACTGAAATTGCACTATTATATTTAAAAATACCTTACCAGGCTGGTTTCTAATGAGCAATTCTTTTCTGATAGCAGTGCACTTTTTCTAGAGCAGTGGAACAGCTCATAAATAGTTAATTGGAGCGATAGCCATACTTCTGCGCTTCAGTAACAGTCTTGGTGGATAAGTTCTCAATCATGCAAACAGAGGCACTGCAGCCTTATCAGGAACGGCAACAATATGTCAAATTTTGAAGAGGAATGGGAGTCGCTAGCAAACTTTCCCATCTAATCCTAATTAAGTATAAAGCTGAAGTGTATTTGCTTGAGACAACAGAATCCAAAGCAATCCAGATTTTTTTTCCATGAATGTTTTTTTTTAAGACATGATACCCATTAAAATAAATCTGGATGAAGTGAAAATGTTAAAGTCCTTGCTTTATATAAAAGAACGTATGTTTCTCTTACGTTGTCTGTATTTCAGCTGTTCAGTCTATAGTTTATCCCTGTCATCTCCTTCACAGCATTGGAATATAAATATGTATATCATGTTTTGTTAATAATATGTCAGCGAATTGAATTACTGTATTTTTAATGAAAGCTCTTCAGGTTTAATGAGTAAAGAAATAATCTAAAATATAATAACCCCAGTCTTAATATTTTCTTGATCACAAGTCAAGCCTTCTATATAATTTATTAAAGTAGCATAATGTCCTTAAATTTGAGGTCAACATTTTGCAGGCTTAGCAGAGATTTTTATGCATAAGGGAAAGATGAAACTTTAAAAATATTATTTCAGCAGTTTCATAATTTAGGATTGTGACCTCATGCTCTAAGAATAATTATGGCACATCACGATCAGCAATTTATCAGTATTCATTCATAGACTACTTAGAGTCTCTTAGTATCATGGTTGTGTGTTCCTTTTTTTTTTTTTTGTGTGTGTGTGTGTGTATGTGCAACCATAGTGACTTTGAGATAGCTGGTAAATTCCCTAAGAAGCATATCCAATTGCTTTATTTATTTTGGGGGGGTCTCTAACTAGTATCTACAGTATTTATGAAAACCTTTTTTATTATCTTCCTTCTTTTTTTTAGTTGTTATACATTCTACTGCCTGTTGGAACTAGTTTTTTTAGGAGCTGTCACAGTGACCATGGGCAGTCCCTGTGGCCTGCATTTGTGGCTGCTTGGTAAAAGCTTATCAGCTGTGCTTTGACTGTGGCCACCAAGAATTTGTTGTGGCTGCACAAGCAGTTCCTGAAAAAACCTGGAGGGTTGCCATTTGTTTAAACTGTAAATACAATGGCAGAAAAGGCATGAGAACATATGTGAGCTTCTGTGGGTGCTTAGAACTGGTTCGTGGCTGTAAATTCAGTGGTGTTGCACTGGCCCATAGTCAAGGTGGTCAAACACTGAGAGCCACCTACAAGGAAATCCCAAATCAGTGGCATGAACACTTCACCAGTTTATTAAAATCTCAATCTGGCACCTCTGACGAAACATTAAATGAAGTTCTCCATCCTACCCACCCAAGAGCAGCTGGCAGCAAAATAGCGCAAACTCTTGTATCTGTCCTGCAAATACTGCAGAGAAGGGCAGCAGGCACTCACGGTACTTCTGCTGGAGTAGTTGGTCAGAGGGCAGCACCTGGCCTGACAAAAGCACAACTGTTTACAGCTAACTGGAACAAGATGATTTCTCAGAAGTTCAAGGGTGCATAGATTCAACTCTGCAAAAAGAATAGAGCTCGTGCTCTGAAAACTGATATAATAATTCACTTCTTGCAGTAAAAAGAAACTTCTACCTTTGCTGGAATAATGATCAGCAGACCTGGAGGTTTGGTTTGGTTGAGGAATAGTTAATGCAATTTTGCAGCCAAGGAGGTCTCAGAAAAGCTGAGAATAAAGACCTGCATATCGTCTTTGTCAAGTAAACCAAAGCCTGTAATACCATTAATCTCAAGGGTTTCTTCAGGCTTCAGCAGAAATCAGCTGTTCAGGCAAGCTCTTGGATTGGCATCTCTGGTGAGTGTTTTCAGTAAAGGTAGAACATCGCAGCTTTTTGCTGTCAGAAGGGCACGAGGCAAGGCTTCATCTCCACCCTGTTGTGCTTTGGTATCTTGCAGGCAGAGCTACTTTCTGAAATGTTTGGAGACTGCGAGAGGGGAAACTGGGGGAATTTTCAACTCTGAGCAATTTTTGCATCAAATCCAAAGTCACACAGCTGATAACCTGCAGCCTGCTCTCTGCCAGAGACTGCAGTTGGTTCCTACATGTTTGAGAGCCAGGAGAGACTGACTCTCCAGATTATTCTACCAAACAACTTGGCCTGGGCACTCTTGTGAGGAAGACTGAGGTCCTGCTTCAGTATTGCTGCGCTAGAAAACATGCAGGTTGGCAGTGCAGATTTAACATTTGTAGGCAATTTCTGCTACTTCTGCAGCAAATTGTCCGAGTGCTCTGCTTGACAACAGGAGTCATGAAGGAGGATAACAAAAGGCAGAACAGCATTTGCGAGATTAAAGTAGTGTTTCTGGAATGAAAGAAGTGCGGAACTTCAAACAAGTGCTTGGTATGCATTTACTTTTATTAACATTCCTCTGTATGACTGTGAAATTTGGATAACAGCCTTGTTTCTTCCAAGCATTAACTGGTTCTTCTTGGATGCTCTTTGAGACCTTGCTGGTGTAAAAGGCCTGGAAAAGGTTTTGGGTGTCAGGTTCTTACAAATGTTTTCAAATACTCAGTTTAGAAACACTGTCTTTGTAGATATCGGAGCACAGATGTAGACTTTCAAAGAGAAGAGTGGACGGTGTGCTGCCTGAAGCCACTTTCTACGGACTCATTAAAATCAGAATGGCTCTGAGGCAAGTCCAGAAAATATTGCAAGGGAGTGTTCAATGAAAGTCCACATTTGGAGTCCAGAATGACACAAAAGATGACAACGGTATCCACTGTGGTTAAGCTTTTGCAGATTCAATAATCAGACTTTTATAGGTATATACAAAACTAGAATACATTACTTGAGGAAGGAAGCAAAACAAAAATACATGAATCGGATGGGTTTCTGTAGTTGTTAATATGCTGCAAAAATGGGGTTAATTTCTTGCCAGCTTAATTCAGAAAAAGCAAACTCTTCCTACACAGAATAGTAGGATTTAATTCATCATCGTAATGGAAACTCTTCTTTCTAGAAGCACATAGAAGACCTTCAGGGATGTGTAGGTACTAAGGTTACCACCACATCTAAGGCGCAGTGTTACTGATGTGCTGTCTTGTGTGTGCCATTTTTAGAGGAAGTGGATACTTTGCTTAAGTCATTTTGAATTACAAAAAAAGAAATTAGGAAACAAAGCAGTATCTGACCCGTGTGGGCCTAAGGTTTCTACTTGCTTTGAACCAAGGAGCAGGATTTCCCCTGTGGGCAGTGTTCATGGTGGGGGCAAAGAGAGGAGTCGTGGGCTGCAGTACAGCAGTATGGCTGCCTGTGAGCTTAATTCAGATGAGCTGGGCTGAGGGCTGCTAACATGATTCATAATTGCTGGTTTAACTGGTGATAAATTAGTTTTGAATGAATCTAAATCAAGTACTCCTGTCACAAAGTGGGACTCCCTATCCCTTTCCCTAGGGAGACCTGGAGGGTGTGAGGGAGAAGGCGGTGGGCTCCCCTCAGCATCCCATGCTGCTCTCCCAGCCCCTCCCTCCCTTGGCACCCCATGCCAGCGAGGTGGGTGCTGGAGGCTCTGGGTCACGAAAGGGAGAGGTGGTGACCTGGAGGAAGGAGAACGAGGGTCAGAGGGGTTTGCGTCAGCTTTTGGGGCGTGTTTGGACATTCTTTGTGGGATGGCGAGCAGGCTCTTCTGGGGGGCTTGCATGCTTTAATTAAGTAGGTGATACTTTAAAAATATACGAGTGTGTGTC
>NW_010329485.1:4163-10929 GCF_000700745.2 Antrostomus carolinensis | reverse complement strand
TCCTGTCAAGTTATTGGTTATGGTACCCAGTCCAGCAGAACCCTAGACAGATCCTAAGGAAATTATGTTTCATGTAACTGAGCTGTCTGTGTTCCCGCCTAATAAGTTTTGAATGTCAGCCAGCTTCAACTAAATTTGACAATGTGTAGCTATTACCTCTTTCAGTTTTAGCTGTTATCTCTTACCAGTTCCAATAAAATAAGTGACTGGATGGAAGAGAGGCACCCACTAGAGGAAAGGTGATAGTTTGCATTTTTCTCCTAATAAACGTTGCAAGCGGGAAGGAGGAGGTGCTCACTCTGCTATACACCTTGATTACTATGTAAATTGTCTAAATTTATGCATAAACACATATTTATGCACACTCAACTGTCAATTTACCTGTATGGTAACATGCCTTTGTGCACAAACAGTTAAACATCCTTTTTCTGAAATGGGAGGAATGATGGTATTTTTAATTATTGTACCAGCTCTTATTCCCACTGAAGTTAAATGCAAGCTGCCTTCCAGAATCAAGGTCTGCTATATATTGCAATAGAGTTTTGACAGTATGCAGCAGAGGATTTAGGAGAGGAACTGGGGCTGTGGTAGTTGCAAAACATAACTAACTTGGTCAGTGTTTTCTTAATACTCCCATTTTCTTTTAGTCTTTGGTATATGGGTTTCAGCTATTCAGCCAGAGAGAGTGGCAGGTAACAGTACTGTGTATCATTAGTATGTGAGCAGTAGAGTGAATTTCAGCTGAATAAAAATGAATTCTTTGACTTGCAGTTGTGAACGTTTCTAGTTTGCCTTGACAATTCTGTCAAGACAAATTTGAACTTTGTCAGCAATTGTGATTGCTTGTGGGAGAATTACCAAAAGCCTTTGCTCTAGGTTATCAGTCAGTGATTGCAGCCCTCATCTGCTATTTGACCAAAATTTTCCATGGCACTCAGCAGGCTATTACTTGTCACTCTGACATATAATGGAGGGTTATTTTAATTGATTTAAAAGTTAAAATCTATAGTTATTTAATGCAGTATAACTGTGTTACATGTCAGTGGTTACACTTGCTGTCAAGATAGGGAGAGGGGAGTTGAAAGGATTTGGGGTTTGGAATACTTTAAAAATACACATGCAATTGATTTTTACCTTCTACAGACTATCAATGGAATTTTTATTTAGTTATTAGGAGCAGAGATTTCCTATTATGTAGTTCTTGTTGATTTGAAAAGGGATTCTTGAATGTCAACTGTATGTCTAGTTTCTAAAACCCGTATCTTCCAATGTTCAATAGCACTTCTGCTCAAAAGTCTTCACTTTTGTGATGAACTCTGAGCAACTGCATTTCAGATCTGATGCTGTTTTATTTCATGACCTAAACTGTTCCTCTGTCATGATCTCCCAGCGTCTAAAATAGGTATAATTCTATCCGAATTCAAGGAGTATGTAAAATAAAAAATTGCGACTCACTCTAAAGCTGTACAGCACAAGTGCAGTTGGTGCATTTGCACACATGCAGGTTATGTGCATGCTGGAATATGAGATCAGATGCTCTAGCAATATTGTCTTCCTAATTACTCCAGCGTCTTTCTAACTGGGGATGGTGATGATTAGTTCAAAACATTTTTTTATATGCATTCATTTTAACACAAGCTCTTTTGCACAAGAGAAAATGAAGAGAGGAAAGCTCTGCAAAGATGAGTGACTCACATCTTTCTTTTCTCTCCCCTGCCACTGTTGTTCAACTTACCTGGCTTTCTAAGTTAGGAAGAAGGATGGAAAGCATATCTGCATTCCTTCTGCAATAATACCATGAGAAATAGAGCTGTTGAATACTCATTAGTGTATTTGTCCTTTAGTCTACTGCTTGACCCTCCACATAAACTTTGGGGAAGGGGAAACAAAGGGACTTTAAGTGTACAAATAAACGTAGTCATCAACTGTATCCCCACCAATGGGAACGACTGTACTTTACCTTAGTGTAAATACAAAAGTAAGGATCTTTGTTAATGGTCACTTTGTGTGGCAGAGCTGGGACAAGTGGGAAGTGATGGCCCTGTCTGATCTGGAGCTGCTACTTGCTGTGTCCTCTGCTAATCACACTTCTTATAAGCAGATAGGAAGCCTGAGAAGGCTGTTTCACTTGTGACAAAACTCAAAGGTTGGACTGGGACCAGAATAGTTTTAAACCTTTGATTTTCTATCAGTGTATTTTCTGAAAAGGTACCACAGAACCCTTTGGCAACGGTTATTTAGACCAAGGAGTTACTCACATACTTGCTAGAGCTGTGCAGGGTAGATTTTTGCCTCCTGAAGGTAAGGCAGGAGGAGGGTTGCAAGAGCTGCTTGTTTGCACTGAAGAGAAAATGGGTATGTTTTTCTTATTTCACCCTGGTTGGTCAGTACTCTGTGAAAACATGACAGAATCCTCCGTGGAAAGCTGGCCTATAGTTGAACAGAGGAACTTCATTATGTGCTGGTGAAGAAACATAACGTATGGGTTATGTTTGAAAACCAAGTTATATGTGGGATTGCATACCTCGAACTTAAAGTAGTATGTGATGAGTTTAATTGCATTTTGTGTTTCCAAAGCATCAATGCTTCATCCCCAGCTGTAGAGTGGCATCTTTACATTAGATACATCATTTGAAGAAATAATGGCTAGAGAGCTTGCTAAGATACTGGAGGAAATCTGATTGCAAACTGTTAGTAAGCATCTTGAGAGTTAGAGAGACTGGGAAGTGAGTCCTGGGCTAGATGATGTTTGCAGATAGACACAGGCAAAGGCCACTGGACATGTAATTGGCCAGCCAAAGAAACCACAGTCAGAAAAATGAGGGTTTGTTGCGTGGGGGCCAGATCCATCACTCATAGAAAGAGGCCATGTGAAGGTCTGGTTGAATACCTGTTTCCTGTCCCACTTTTCCTTCTTTGGTTTTTCTCCTTCTCCCAGAAGCTGACAGGTGTGAATCCTGCATCCATTTGCCCTATATTGCCTGCTTAGTGCAGGCACGATCTGCTTGCCCTAACTCTTGCATTTTCCTCAGACATCATGACTGTCTTTTTATTACGCTGTCAAAAGGTAGCAAAAGCCCATGAAGTCGAAAAGAGGGGAACAGTAAAGGAGACTGAAGTGGAAATCACCCTGGCTTTTGTACCTCCTAGTTTTAGGAAGATGTTTTATTGAGGCTGGGGGACTAGGAAGGTGGAAGAGACAGATTTACAAACCACCCCAGTCTGTGTGGCTCCCCAGCCTAGCACTGCAAGAGTTGTCTTATTTCTTGTATCAAATAATAACTGTACACATTAAACCACCATGAACAACTTGAATTTCTTAAAATGGAAAAATGTTAGTTAAAATTAAGTATTTTTATTTCAGATAGTGTTTTTAGAAGTCTCAGAAGATATTTCAAAATAATGTGACTATTTGCCTTTTAAAACGTTTGTTAATCAGAGGTGGTGGTAAAATTGGAGTTTGGCTTTTACTGTATCATTTGAACCAAGTGCTAAGCTGGAAACTTCCAGTAAGGTGTAAAGCACTATGCAGAACCTTATTAAGGATTATTACCTTTTGATTAGTCAAATCATCTTTGGCGGATTATTACTCTTTCCTTTTACAAATGCATGCAGAGCTCGCTGCACTTTGCAAGATATTTAAGTCTGTTCATGTCCGGAGTTTCTCTGATACGCTTATGGGCTTCAGTCTTATTACCCAGTTCTACATTAGTAATTCATACTAAATAATACTGTAAGTTGTCTGTTTCCTTTTGGTTTTGCCTACGCCTTGTTTTATGAAGTTTAGATTAGTTTGCAGACTTCCCTACTTCTATTTTCTGTTCCTATGTGGAATTATAATATAGCATACACTGGTACTGTAATGCTAATATGCTTTCAACATCCATACTAATTTTATCTTGTTAGAGGTGAGGGGCACAAGGGAGTTGAAAGGGCAAACCCCCCTTTTTCTCCCCTCCCCATTAGATTCTTTCAGTTCGAGCAATAATTATAGATGTTTCCTTTCAAAGCCTGTGGGATTGCTCTTATGAGTAAAGGTCTGCCATACTGGGGCTTTTATTTGACAAGTTGGAAAATAGCCTTTGTTCCCATGGTAACCTTTTTTTGTACTTGGGTGCATTTTTTCCCCTATGGTTTTGTGGTTGCTTTAGAGGTTTTTCTATTGTGGTGTTTTAATCCCCAGTAGACTGGGGTGGCAGTTCAGTTTATTTTTGCTATTATGATTTAAAAAAAAAAAAAAAAAATTTGATTACAGAACTCTTGTAAACTTTTTGTATTGTATCATCAGGGCATTTATGATGTGGTAGCTCTCTTTTTAAGCATGTCATGCATGCAGAAGATAAAGCAAATAGTTTCTAATAGGCAAGTACATACTACTGGACCAAGCTGCTTCTGTTGTAAACTAACATTTTTCATATAGGTATTATTTTAGGACTTATGGGGCCAAGCCCTTGCCAAACATACTAGGTAGATTTTTGTCTCTGCAATGGGATGACATTTTTTAAGGTTGAAAATGATCAGTACTCTGGTCATCAATGTCATTTCAGGGTTTCATAAAATAAAGCTTTCTATCAAAGGCAGGTATTTTTAGGAAGTTGCTTGTTTAGACCCTGAGGGAAGAACTGGAAAAAAGTAGCGACCTTTATTTTGAAAAGAGGAGACTTTTTAAAGAGATGTTCTTATTACTGGTAGCATCTCCCTGCTTTTGGTTTCTATGTATATTTTTCTTCCTTGCTTGTTCAATTTTTCTTTTTTCTTGGAAGTCCTCAGCAGCAGAGCAAAGTAGTCGTGCAGTCTTGTCTTGCCTGCAGTTCCTCATGGTAGTGATTTCCCACTGGTACTCCCATCAGCAGGTGAACCTCACTTGAATCACTGCATTTTATGCAGTTTTAAAATACTGCTGACCAAGAAGGCAGCAGAGCCTCACTGGGTAAACACTGCTGTGCTTTCATATGAGAGTGAGCAGGATGTATCAATAGTTTACGTATTTTTTCAGTGGTGTAAGATTAGATGGTGCTGTGAAAAATTTGATTTTCAAATCTGTGTGTCTTTCCTTTTAGTTGTGACAGGTGAGCAGGTGTGGGAAGAGTTAAATTAACTCCCAGACCCCACCCCCAATACACTTTCAATAATTAACTAGATCATTTTCCAGATAAACTGTTCCTGCCTTATCTTGCTATACAATACGTAGCAATTTATAATCAGCAGCACAGCTACCAATGTTGCATGCATTTAAACTGACTAATTCTATAGGTGGACCAAATATGAAAAGCTAGAGCAGATGTGCTGGGAGGCTTACTGTTGTTCTCTGGCTTCCAAAGTTGGAGGTTTGCTCCTGGTAGGAAACTCCCTGTCTAGGTTAACCATTCCATTTCAGTAGATAACTATGTACTAAAAGAAACTGCAGAACAAGTAAATTTTATTTGCCTGGGGCAGTTATATCTGGGTACATTGTGACAGTAGTTAGAGGAGAAAAGTGGATTGCGGAGGAATATTAGGAGAACGTTTTACTTCTCTGATTGCTAAATCGGTGGGTAAAACATAGAATTATTTCTCTAGGAGATTAAGTGCTCCTCAGTTTCAGTCCACCAGAACACACTTTTGTTTATGCTTAATTATATATTTTTCTGTAGTTGACAGGTTATTTTGTGGTAAAATTTAGATAGCCAACTATAGTTGCTACCAAAAGAGTTCAGTAGAGAAGGTCAAGGAAAAGTCAAGGTTTACAGCTGGATTGAGGAAAATGCTGGGTCCTGTCAGCATCCACTAAGGTAAATGGAGACTGAAGGAGCTTAGTACACTTGCTTCATTTTTTAAAATCAACATATGCCTTAAGGTTAAACTAAATACAGGAACCTGTTCACTGGTGGCTACAGCATGGGAGAACCCATCAGCTTCTATTTGCAGAATAAACACTTCAATTTAAATGTGTTTTTTTTTTATCCCCCGGGTGAATGTTTTTAGATTTGGGGAGGCTTGGGAGAAAGGATGGAGCCTTTGCTGTTACCAGTGCATGTCAGAGTTTGTTTGTTACCATAATTAAGGTCCAGGTATGAAAGTGTGATATATGACCCTTAGGCATTGCTAAATTAAGTAACTTAATGCAAAAGCTGGAGTTGCTGAGGAAAGAAGCCACCTGATCTCTTAGTTTGCTTTCTCTTCACTAAATGTACTTACCCCTGTGTTTTCTGTATGTCATTGTACTAACCATTTCTTAGGAGAAAAAAAAAAAGTATAAATACTGGATTAATTTTGCAATCGGTACATTTGTAGTAGGATTGTAGTATTATATTCAAACAATTGAAAGTTTTCTGTCTTGGCATAGAATACCTAGATGCTTTAAAAAGAAAAGAAAAGAGACTAACCACAAAATTAAAATGTAGTGTGTGTGTCACAGCTACTGAATTTGTCTGGGTTTAAAAAAAAAAAAAATTCTTAAAAATATATCTTCAAAGTTGTAGGTTGCAAAATAAGTTTCTTTTGGTGAGATACTGGTCTGTTTTTTAGAATTATCCTGAGTAATAGTGGTTTTCATGAGTTCATCATTAGCTGAACCAAAACAAGCAAAAGTTAATAAATGGTAATACAAGTAAAAGCTTCAGCATTCTGAAGTTTGGGATGCTTCAAAAATAAATGATTTATAGCACAAGAAGATTCAGTTTTCTAGGTTTTCTTCCCTAATTGAATTTCCTAAATATTTTACATTGAAAATACATTTTCAATGGATGTTTGGTTATCTTTGTTATTCTAGTAGAGAGAAGACATT
>NW_010329485.1:0-4140 GCF_000700745.2 Antrostomus carolinensis | reverse complement strand
TAACCACTTATGTTACTTATGGGCTGATAACAATACTCCAGATGTCAGAGTAAGCGTGCACTGCTTCAGACGTTACGCTTGGTGTCTGTCATCCATAATATACACTGAAGTACAAAGTTAGCTTTCCTAAAATATTTAGACTTTGTTCAAGATTTCTTAAAGTTTTGGTTTGTGGTGGGGTTTTTTGTGGTACTGGGGTTTTTTGGGAGGTTTTTTGTTTGTTTGGGGTTTTTTGTGTTTTGGGTTTTTTTTCCAGGTTTAGTCTTAAAAAAACAAAGCAGAAACCACCACAAAACCAAACCAAACAACCTAATTTTGAAGCTGCAGATAAGAGGAGTGGTGGTGGCCATATGAGTTCTGTTGTTTTACGCAAGGAAACATAACCGTTTCTATAATGTCTGTCTTCATGTCCATAGGAGCAGGATAATGCCCTGAGAAACTGAGCCAGCAGAATTTGCAGCTAGGTTATTTAGTGCTTTCTGTGCCTCTCTGCCAAACATCAGAGGGTGAATGGTGCTCTGCCTGCATGTGGGAGTGTTGCTGTTGAGGCTCAGGGGTAGTTTGGTTTCAGTGGTCCTTCCTTAGCTCAGCGTTCATGAGGTCCCACGTGACTGTCTTCTCCTCCGAAAATCTGATCGTTTCATATCTGCACCTTTTCACTTCTCTATGCTTTCTTGGTCTGCTGACAAGAAGATTGGTTTATATAGTCTGACATTTAAGAAATAGCATTTTCCAGTCTGCTAATCTGCTTTATGTAAGTAGTTCTAGGAGAGAGACAGGGTACCTTCCTGTAGTGAAACTTCTGAAAAAATTTGGGCTACAGAGGCAAAAATATTGGTCAAACCTTAGTATTGACAATTAAAACTATGCAGATGGAGCAAAATCTGGGAGATGATACATGCTGTTGGTGGAGGTTATGATGAACATCATTGTGTAGTGGTCATATAAAATCTATTGGACAACTTTTGACTACTGTAACATTTTCTAAATAGCTAGTAGAGTTATCTTGGGCAGTGAAATTATTGTTTCTATGTGAAGACGCACAAAAATAACGGAGGTAACTTGAAGAGGAGATGACTATGCTATCTACTGTGATGGCTGACTGAATGATCAGATAAAGGAAGGTAGTAGCAGAACTGCTAGTGAAGTGATGAGTCAAAGGAAGCACTTAGGGACGTAAGATCAGCTGTGGAAACCAGGAAGAATTCAGGGGAGAATTTCATGCTCTTGGGCAGCTCTTGGTCACCTCCTGACTGTCCAAGGTTCCTTGGGTGTGAAAGGCGGGCCAAGCTCTGGTCTCCATGCTCAGCCAGACCATCCACATCACCATTGTGAAATACCATTTAAATACCCAGTTCTTGTTTTGGGCCACAGGAAGGTTGGATTCGGTATCTGCGTTTGCAAAGTTAAGTACCATGTTTTGATGTGCCAGTCCCCAGTAGAAGATGACTCTCACTGGAGATTACACCCCTTCAGAGATGAAATGAGAAGGTAGAAGGAAGATGCTGGCAGTCTCTGCATCTTTAATCTCCTGATTATTCTTCCTCTAAAAAGTGTGGGGTTTTTTTTTTCTTTTCATGAAAATATGACGCTGATCTCAACTTCTTTTTACCTTTGTTTTCGCATAACTTTATTTACTGAGGTGTACATAAGCTCCTTCTGTTTCTTTTACTACCAGAAAATTTCTGTATGAAAAAGTCAATGACATGGAATTAAAAAAGACTCATCTAGATCTCATAATAATAAAAGCACTTAGAAAAAATGAGTTTGGGATTCATATTGTGGCTTATGCTTCTTTGGAGTGCTTCATTTTATCAGAGAGGCATCGTTTGTTTAAACTGTGCTCCTGTATGACATCTGGTTTGAAAAGCATAATAACCTATATAATCAGCTTTTAAAATGCTGGATTATCTGTGGGTTTATTGACTCTTCTTTGCAAAATCTGTTATTTTGAATTAATTCTCCATATAACTATTACTAAAGCCAACTTGCAGAGACACAAATGAGCTTGATGGCAATGGCTAGTCAAGGTCAGCATTTAACTGCCAGCATTTGCACTGTTGAGGATAATAAATCAGGCTTATTCCTAATCGCATACCCTACAATGTGACAAATGTTAGTGGAGCCATCTAAGCAACCATTTTACAAATCATTTAGAAGGTACATTTGGCATTGTTAAAGTGCTCCATGCTGCCCTTGGCTGTAAAAGCATTGTGAGGAAATATGTATTCTCTGTTAGATCTCCTGTATTTGAATCCTGCAGTGTATGTGTGGGGGGGGAGCGTGTGTTTGATTTTTTTTAGAATTTGTATTGGAAATAATGAGAGGCATGAAGGCAGTAACACCCAATCAACCTGTGTAATCCACTGGCCTCTGAAAGCAGTGATGAGTTCACTGAGAGCAGTGAACAAGCTCTCTGGCAATATTTCATATTTCTTGTGTTTTCAGTCAGAAGTTTATATTAAGACTAAATTGCTGCCCACATTTTTTGGGGGTCACCAGTAGTCCATTGTATGAAAGTTTAAAAAACCTGTTAAATATCAGAGCAATACTTGTTAGTTTATAATAAGAATTTGGGCAAATGGATAAACAGTGTTTTCACTTGGTCTGAAGTTTAAGACTCAATCTTGCTGTGGCCCACAGTCATCGTTTGATTTAGGGTGTCATTAAATAGCTATTTGGCAGTAGGCTAATTGCTGTCCAGGGATTTAACTGTAAAATTCCTGATTTTTTTTTTTTTTTTATAGTATCCGTTCTTATTTGGACCAACTCTTGTATCTGTCAGAAGAGAGAACGATATATTGCCTAAATAATCTGGATTACTGTAACTTCTCAAATGGAGCAAAAAAATCAAACTGAGCTCCAAAAAAGAACTAAAAGTAAATTAATGTATATATCTGTTATAATCAACTGAATTTAACACTTAGTTTTTACCTATTAAGTATTACCTGCCTGTAAATTTTCCCAAATGCCAGTTTATATTAGGATTACTTGTAAGAAATTTGTGGGATGTTTCTGTGGAAAAATTAATGAAAAGGGAAATATTTAACTTGGAGCATGCATGAAAAGCACTTTTAAAGTGGTGGTGGGATTTTTTTTTTTTTTTAAGTAGCATTTCTCCCTATACATATTATAGGATATAGAGCTATACTGATTAATTAAATAATTGGTTTCATAAAAGTGATTAATAAATAAAGTGTGTTTCTGTGTCATAAACACTGGATATCTGTCTTTGAAATGAGGATGGAGAGGTAGTTTGCTCACCAGTCAGATCTTGATGCAGATCTTGTTCACTATGGTTAACAGCCTGAACGTAAGAGAGGAGGAAAAGGTGTAACCATCCATGCATGCCTTGTTGTGGAAGAAAAGCTTCCATGGAGAGAATGACTTAATCTGAGGTTTAGCAATATGATTTGAGCATATTTTTTGGATATAGCCTTTTATTATTTGCAGGTACGTAGAAACTGTTTTACCATTGTGTGAGGTAATATAACGGCATTTTGAATGGGCAAATACTTTGGTGTAGCATGGGTGAAAGAGAACATAAGAGACTTTAAAAGAAGTCAAACATGGTTCAAGACAATCACAGTTTAAGCTTGCACAAACTGGAAGAGATTTAAGTACCAACAGCTAATATCAACATTTCTTTGCAAAGGAGTGTTTGAGAATTGCTCTATGTTGGATACTCCTATTAAGAATGAAAATGCCTCATTTGTGTTTGAACCTATTCCACTTTTAAACCGATTAAAAGGATGTATTGGAGTTAATTGAATTTTATTCCAGAATGTTAAGTTTCCACCTGTGATGCTGTGGCTGAGTAGTTGAATACATGTTTTGTATTCAGGCTGTACTTTCACCCTTCATCTATATTCAAGCCCTTCATTTAAAGAAGCACTGTATAAAATATGCTGTAGATTGGGTCTTAGGTAGGCATTTAATAATAGTCGTGGATCAACTACTGTCTTAATGTGCCTTTACTGGCCTTTTTTACCCAATAATTCTGTGTAAGTGAAATTTTAGAGTAGCTTGTATCTAAAAAAAAGACTCTCCCACCTTCTGCAAATCCTACATGACAATTTATTTTCAACTAAAAATGATACATACTTACATATATAATCACAGAATCACAGAATGTTGGGG
>NW_010329484.1:64942-75355 GCF_000700745.2 Antrostomus carolinensis | reverse complement strand
TGGGTCCCTTCCAACTCACAGCATTCAATGACTCTATGAAGGGGAGGAAGAGGAGAGCCTGCGTGCAGATAAGTGTGTGAAACGGCTGCTCCTCCGCCTCCTTCTCCAGGCACCCGCTTCAAAAGGTCTGCAGATGAACATGGCCTCTGGCTTTAATGATGGGACAGAGAAATAATATTAAACTGCATTAAGATGAAGTGGTGGGAGCAGAGTTTTACAGGTCAGGCTGCTACGATGGAGGTCCTGGGGGATGCTGAGCATCTGCCAGGGAGTTCAGAGGGTTCAAGGCACAGCCCTGAACTCAGCGTGGAAGGTGATAAAGCTAGTCACATTCAGGTTTTTATTTCTGGTGATCACACAGCACACTTTGAAACCTATCGAGAAATATTCAAGTACTACTGCTGCACTTCTTTACGGCTTTGAAACGGATGTAAATTTACATGCAAATTAGGTGCAGCCCTCAAGCTCTTGGCAATTTGCCGCTGCAGCCTTCGATATTGCCCCTGAGTAGATCATCGTTTCTGAGAAAGCCATCAGTCATCCCACAATACTGGAGGAGGATAATTTCCCTGCATGAGTTGCATAAAGATGGCACTGCATATTCTGCAGAGTGCTGGAACAGCCCTCAGTGCTCGAACCAAAGGTAAAGAGAGGAAACAATCCTGCTCTCAGGGTTTGGTTGGCTGGTTGGTTTCTTTTCTAGGTTACTGAGCAACTGCAGAAACTGGATTTATTGGATTAAAACAAGAGATTTTTTGGAACTGGAATTCATCAGTTTCATGTGTGAGCGAGTGATTGGACCTTTAGATAAAAAGAATTTAACTGTCTTGAGTACATTCCCTGACACAGCTCATTGCAAATATTGTCTTTCTTCCCACTTCACTGGCTTACTGCTTCAATTTACCTACCTGTAAAGAATGTCACAGAGAAAAAGTATTCCTGGGGGTGCAATCCCTGTAATAACTGATCATCCCTACAAAAACATTTTGGGGGAGCAATTATTCTATAAGACTTATTACAATTGTTTACTATAAATTCCTACTGTTTACTGCTTGATTGCTTGTTTTAGTGAAATGTTAATAATGCAGCAACGGATAGAAAGAGTCGATAATGAAGTAATGTGTATTTATGGGATATATGTCCGAATGATCCTTAGTGCGTGGTTATTTGAAAATAAATAGCATATTGATTGGAAGTGCTATGGAACAAATTGGTATTTCAATGCACGGTGAGAGTTGATAATTACTTAGAAACCATTTTTTCTTGTTGTTGTTAATAAAGCAACTAATCTATTTTTAGCTCCTTTGCATAGGTAATATTTTTTTCCAGGGATTTCTATAGCAGCATGAAAATTCTGCCTCTGATAAAAAGACAATATTCATCCATATTTCCCATCACAGGGATATCCACATAGTCCCATTTTGACACAGTCAATACCAATTTGAAAGAGGTTTTAAATGGCATTTAATGTAGCTATATTACTAATACTCCATTAAAACCACATAATCTTCTGTCATGGGAAAAAGCAACAGAACCCATTTCTGTGAGCTCCATGCAGTAGAAGTTTATAAAGAAAATTATCCAGATTATCCTCCCTTAAGTTTTGGAGGTGAAAACTTTCATGGCAGTATTTTTTTTGGTAAATGAATGAAAGCGATAAGCAAGATGAAAAAAGAATGAAAAACAATGAAAAAAAAACCAAAGCGGAGGAGGGTTATCAGATGAATAGATTCGCCTCTGTGATTTGATGATCCTGATTTTGTATTCAGTTTTCCTTGTATTCTAAAGCCAACAGATAAAATTCCTATGCAGAGGAAGAGCTGGCATAATTTATTGAGTGAATATCTGATTTTAAAAAATAATTTGATTTTTAAAAAGTTGGTATGGGTTGCAAATTTGGAGTAAATGAAACACCAGTTTCAATCAAAAAATAAAGCAATAACATGTGTCTTTTTTCATGTCCAAATAAATGAACAATGAGAGATGATTTTTAAAATGTTAGCTACGTGTATTCTGACCTGCAGGCAGTGGAATTGGGTTTTACCAAATATTAGGGATGTTGGAAAGTTTTAACCAAATATTTGGTATTGATATTTACCAATGAAATACTAATCCCAAATATTTGGTATTGACTCTTGCAAAGGGATCTCAATATTGACCCCCAAAGCTGATCTCAGGATGAAGAAGATACTTTTATTTTGCCTTGCAGTCAGCACAAATCACAATTACTAACTGCATTGAAGTACTCTGATTTTTCAGCTGGAATAAAAATGAGATTAAAGAAGTCTGATGATGTGTTCACTCTCCAAAGTACGATGTAAGGCAAAGCCCCCTCTACCTGCCTTTGTCTTTTAGTCTTACGATCCCTTTCAGTCAGGTCACAGCTGAGACCACAATATCTTCTGTAGGCACTTTTCCTAAGTGCCATTAGAGGCATAAAATCTATGGGAATTTGTCCCTTGGCCTCTTTTATAATTCATCTCGTATTTTGTAGTTGCAATCAGCTACATTAAGAACTTCCAAACTACTAAACTATGAAGTTCAATCACATTTTATTGCCTGCCCACAACCTCAGAAAGCACAAACATTGAATCATTTATTCATTTACAAAACTTCACCGTACATCCAACTTTATAGATTTAGAAAGGAAGAACATCTCACTCTAAGGACGTGGAGGTGCTGGAGCATGTCCAGAGAAGGGCAATGAAGCTGGGGAAGGGTCTGGAGCACAAGTGTGCTGAGTTCCCGGCTGAGGGAACTGGGGGTGTTGAGCCTGGAGAAAAGGAGGCTGAGGGGAGACCTTCTGGCTCTGTCCAAGTCCCTTGGAGGAGGGTGGAGAGAGGTGGGGGTGGGTCTGTTCAACCAAGGCCCAAGGGACAGGACAAGAGGAAATGGGCTCCAGTTGTGGCCAGGGCAGTTGAGATGGGATGTGAGGAAGAATTTCTTTGCTGAAAGGGTTCTGAGGCATTGGAAGGGGTTTCGAAGGGCAGTGGTGGAGTCCCCATCCCTGGAGGGATTGAAGAGTCGTGTAGACACAGTGCTGAGGGACATGGGTTAGTCGGGGACTTGTCAGTGTTGGGTTCATGGTTGGACTTGATGATCTTAAAGGGTTTTTCCAATCCAGCCAATTCTGTGATTCTGGGATTTCAGAACAGCTGTCTTGATACTTTAAAATGGAAATGAGCACAACACAGAGCTATAAGCACTTACCAAAAAATCAAGGAGATTTTTTGTTTTGTTTTGTTTTGGGTGTTTTTTTTGCTTTAGGGAAGCACAAAGCAGCACAGAAGTATACTGTATACTGTTTTGGTAAATCAAAGGATAGATAAGGGGTTTTTTTTTGCATAGGAAGAATCAGGGTTGTAGGGGACTTGTTGAAGCACTTGTAAAGCCAACCCAGTTTCTGTAATTGCTGGTACGAGTCTGACAGAGCAGCCGGCAGCAGTTGCACCTCTGCAGCTCTGTTTATTGATCTCTGTGATTCAATGTTTTTGCTCATGGGCATAAGTCAGCAGTTTCACATATCAGCACAATGGCTGAAGGATCAATCGTTACTTCCCCCTCCTGATCCATTTTAATTGTGGTATCAAAGATGGAGTAATCCTTTCTCAGGTTGGAAGATGCATTTGAAGCCACAACCAAACTGTGTTATAAAAGCAGAGAGACTTGGGTATGCAGATCTGAAGGAAAACCTACTAATTCCAGGAACTGACCCAAAAGAAACAGCCAGTGATGCTGAGCTTCGTTTAAATTGTTACAACAACCAACTCAATAAATAAAGTGGTTCACTTCCCTCACCTCTCCCTCGGCAGCAGCTGAGAACTGAAAGCAAACCATCTCTGCAGGACAATGGCGCTCCAGGGAAATTATTAAGCTCAGACTCAGAGTTTTTATTTTGACATTCAAGAATAACCCGGAGTGCAGACATGTTATTCAGCATGTGAGGGCTGAGCTCATTTGAACTTCAGCTGTATCTTCTCTTTCTCTCTCTCTCTTTTTTTTTTTTAAAAAAATCTCTTTCCTTCCATCCACCAGAGTGTTTAAGCAATAAGAAATTATTTCTTTAAAAAAAATAAATTAAAAAGAGCTTCCCAGAACAGCTTCTGGTTGTTGTACTTAATGTGGAGGTGGAATTAAGGAGCTGGGGTAGCAGCTTGTCAAAACACAGAATTGCTCTCTGTGGTGGCGTTGGTGTTTTTGGTCTTTTGCTCATAGGTTTGTCCCCTCTGCCATTAGCTGTGTGAGATATTAAGAGTTTCACAGTCCACATAGAAGATTGCTCTACAGCTTCTGGGGCTTTACTGGCAGCTCTCCTATGGAGGGAATCTGTATTGGCGCCATGAAGAGAGGTGGAGGGAGAAAGGAGATTTCTTCAAGGCTTCTCCACTGGCACACCATCAAGACAATGCACTCAAGGCTGTTTGGAGTGATGTATAATCTCCTGGTCTTTTCTCACCTCATCTGGGTTTCTTTTCATCCTCTAGTCCTTAGAACTCTTAGAATCAGGGAATGGTTTGGGTTGGAAGGGACCTTTCCAGGCCATCTAGTCCAACCCCGCAGTGAGCAGGGACATCTTCAACCAGATCAGGTTGCTCAGAACCCTGTCCAACCTGACCTTGAATGTTTTGAGGGATGGGGCTTCTACCACCTCCCTGGGCAACCAGGGCCAGGGCTTCACCACCCTCAGTGTAAAAAATTTCTTCTTTATATCTACTCTGAGTCTCCTCTCTTTTAGTTTAAAACCATCACCCCTTGTCCTATCACTACAGACCCTGCTAAAAGATCTGTCCCCATCTATGATTCTGTGAGAATCAAGAGAGCATTTTTATCTGGGAAAGAGCTTAGGAAATTGTAGGCTGTTTGACTTCTCCTCAGGAGGTGTAAGAAGGACAGAAGAAACTTCAGCTGCTCTTGCTCCCTTCTGGTTGCAAGAGAGAGGTGGGGGATAGCCAGGTGGGGTGGCTGGAGATTCTGATCCAGAGAGCAACTGCACTAATGCAGGAGCTGCAATTAAAGGATTTCACTGGAGAGGTGCAGAATTTGCCCCTGAGATCCTGACCCAGTGAGGAGGACAGATGCTGCAGGCAGGAGGGATCGAATCCTGGCTGTCACCATACGGAGGAAACCTGTGAGTGGTTGCAACACCAGGCGTCTCTGTCCTGCAGCTGATGGAAAGGTGAAGTGAGGGCTCCCTGGCCTAATTAATTTCAAATGGCTTGCAGATAAATTAAGGCTGAAAATCCATAGCTTGCCTTAGCTCTGAAATTACATTCAAGGCACAGAGTTATCCAGTGGCTCTTATACCAGGTTCCAGCAGTGCTATCGTATGGCAAGAGCATGTTCCTCTGGTCACTCACCTGTGCCTGATGCAGGTAGCACACCCGGAAGCAGCAGCCTTAGGACCTGCTGCAAGATTAATTCCCTGCTTATTAATGAGAAATTTACTTATCAAGGCCTTTACAAGAGCATTCTGGCACAGGGGAAGCCCAGACAGCTGCTGGCCTTTCTTAGCATCCCTCTGCTCCCTGGGAGATGTTGCACCAGCACCCACACGGATTCATGACCTATTTCAGCTTTCCATAAAGGACATGGATGTGAAACGCCAAACCAGGAGGAGAAATGGGCTGTAACTTGCATGGTGAGACAAGGCAAGAGGGGTTGGGGGTTTTTTAATGTGTTTTTTTTGGTCATATTTTATTTTCTTTGAGAACTGGGGATTATTTTGCCTTTTGACCAGTAAAGTGTAGTTTCATGGTGCATTGTGAGAGCGGAGAGAAGCAAGTCAGGAGAAAACCACTGTTCATACGTGTCCGGTATCAGCCCTGGAGACTTCTCAGTTGACCCCTGCATCATCCTCACACAAAAAAAGCATAAGCACAAGTAATTCTGGATAATTTGATTTCTCAAATTGTCCTTCAAAACTGACAGATTGTCCTCATTTAATTTTACATGTAACTGCAATTGCAACAGTTAACTCTCTCATATTAGTGATATTAGATTAAAAAGGCTTCTGTCTACATAAATCAGGTAACACATCCTGCTGCCTTATTTACATCCACAAATGGGCAAAAATTAACATTCTCCTTATATACATTTAAAGTTTGAAGTGGGGAACCTGTGACAGGGATATTGTAAAGATGGGAGCACTGAATAGAAAAGGTATATGTGTAAATAAAATAATTAGGAAAAAAAAAAAGTCAGCATGCAAAGCAGAGAAGGGACAGAATAAGAGAAGCAAAGCAAAATGCAGATTCACTGGAATGGGAACACCCAGCAGGTGTTTGGACAGTAAACAGGCAATAGTAGATGATTTTACGGCAACCCTACAGTGAAATGAGGTCATGCTGCAGATGGAGGCAAACTAATGGACAAAGATGGGTGCCTTTAGAAATGAAGATGTACAGAAAGAGGTTGCTTGAGGTAGAGCTGGCATAAAACTTCAGAGATGGATGGAGAGGTATCAATAAAGAGGAAAATGGTAGGGGAGAAGAGAAGGAAAGGAAGTGTATCACGTAGTCCCTGTAGAGAAAACGATTATCACTTTTAGATAACTTTAATAGTCCGAATCCCTGAGATACTGTTATCAGGAGGAGAAGCTTGAAATACAGCACTAGATAAAAGCAAATCCGAGCTCTGACACAACTTCTGTAATAGCATCCCACCTCTGTAAGGCGATGCTGAGGAAGTTCAGATTTTGATCTGCTGCTGCACTGTGCTGGGTGTGATCCAGCGCTCCAGAAGTCAACACAGTTTGATGCTCAGCATGCGAGTTTCATTGTGTTTTATGTCTGAAGCCACGTAACTTTCTGGATTAACAGTTTTTCTTTGAAAAATAGAAGTTTGGGGCAGGTAACCTGGGAGTAGTTTGAGGACAGAAATGGAGTGGGTTTGTTCTGATTTGCTATGAAGTTCTTATGCTTCTTTTTTTCCACACTTGTAAACTGAAGTTGAAACTGCAAAAGTCTCTTCAAGACTGTTTTCCTCACTTTCCCTTTTTTAAAATGCATATATATATATGGATATTGGAAAGTTAGATATATAATATAGATATAACTTTATAATTATAAATTATACTGCTATAAACTATACCTTGGTACTTCTGCTCTACCATTTTAGCCTTTGGTCTCTGTCATGCATTTATCATTTATTTCCCCTTTCTTTTCTCATGTACACTGTGACTCCAGCTATTTTCTAATCTGTAACAGCATTCATTTCTTCTCCCCTACCTAGGCCACTGGAAACCAAAAAAGTGACTGTCTGGGAAGCAATCACAGAAAAAGCACTCGATGAGTTAAAGGTACAGCTCTGTCTAATAACCGTGTTATCCCTTCTGTTTGGAGTGCTCAGCCAATATTTGATGTCCTGCAGGGTGTTTCCATTAGGATGAGAAAGTGATGACAGAGTCCTGTGGGTCTCTGATGAGCCCCTATTAGTTTATAAGGGACGTTCACACTCGAGTTTCCCTGAACGCAGCAAGGCTCAAGCTGTAGGAGACCATTTCCTCACTCACTTTCCAGATCATATTCCCTCTCTACTGGGCACTGCTGAGGTCACACCTTGAGTGCTGGGCTCAGTGTTGGGCCCCTGACTCCAAGAAGGACATGGAGGTGCTGGAGCGTGTCCAGAGAAGGGCAACGGAGCTGGGGAAGGGTCTGGAGCACAAGTGTGCTGAGTTCCCTTGTGGCTGAGGGAACTGGGGGTGTTGAGCCTGAAGAAAAGGAGGCTGAGGGGAGACCTTTTGGTTCTCTTTAACTCCCTGAAAAGAGGGTGCAGAGAGGTTAGGAAAGATTTATTTCCTGAAAGGGTTGTCAAATATTGGAACAGGTTGCTCAGGGCAGTGGTGGAGTCCCCATCCCTGGAGGTACTTAAAAGCCATGTAGATGTGGTGCTTAGCGACATGGTTTCTTGGTGGACTCAGCACTGTTGGCTTTATGATTGGACTTGATATTTTTAAGGGTCTTTTCCAACCAAAATGATTCTATGATTCTATGTTTCACCACACCAATCCTCCTCTACTCAATGTTCAGTCTCAGCAATATTTTCTTAGCTTTACTTCTGGGCAACTCCACAGCCTTTCTGTGGCCCTGGGCACTACCTCCTTGCTGCCTTTACTTATCATTTCTCCACTTTTTAAAGTTTTTTTCCCTGATAATGCACAAAACTTCTCAAAGCAACTGCAGAAACCTTTGCACCTGCGTGTGCTTGGCACACAGTGGTGGTTTGCGTGGAGGCTACTGTTGTTCATGTGTTAATCCAGCTACCTGCTTTACTAAGTGTGCTTCTTGTGTGAATTATTTTTCTAGAAGATAGAGTGGTTTTTTTCAAGGAGAGTTAAACCAGAGTTAATCCAATCTACAAGAGTAATCTCTGTGATTTGCTACCTGACCTGGGCTGGCTATCTCTGAACCCTGTTATGAGTATGTTCCCAATAATAGATTTTTATTACTACTTTATTTAATTTCCTTATTTCTGGTTTCTATGCAATCAGACTGAGTAACTGAAAAGAAATATCTTCTACAAACTGGCTCATACTGTGAGGTCTTCCCTAAGCGAGTTGGAAAATCCCTTTTGCTAATCATGGGCGAGTATGTAATAAATGTCAACTCAGTGTTTGCTTTGCAGTAAAAGGTGATGAAGTAACCTCTGAAACCAGTCACCAAAGCAGTCCACTCTATGGCAAATGCTCAGAATTCATATCAAAAGTATGTTGAAAATAACACAAAAAGCTGAAGATTTGCTTTATCAGAGATATTGAAAAACTCCTCAAGTGTTCAGCTAGAACAATAACTCTGGATCACTCTTCTCCCCAGTTTCTGGCTGAAATGGTTTGATTTTGTGCTGTCTTTTTGTGTAAGAGTTTGACAAATTGTGGAGTCTCCATCTCTGGAGATGTTTAAAACCCACCTGGACGCTTTCCTGTGTAACCTGGTGTAGGGATCCTGCTTTGGCAGGGGGGTTGGACTGGATGATCTCCTGAGGTTCCTTCCAACCCCACCATTGTGTGATTCTGTGATTCTGTGAAATGTATGAAGGGCAAACCAACTCGAGGAGATAGGTGTTGCAGACAGTTCTGAATGTGATGAGGTCAGCAATGAGGTCATCCTCACCTAGTTGTAGTGTGTGCCATGCTTCTATTGTGGTTTCTGCTGGGGCTGTCTCCTGTTCTCCCAGGTGTCGTGGTATTTGGCATGGTTCTTTTAAAAATATATATATTAAAAAAAAGAAAAAAAAGAAAAAAAAAGAAATTGCTGAAAAAAAAGAAGCACTAAGCAGCTAGGAAGATAAAATGCTCATTTTTAAAAAAGTGGTTCATGTTTATTGTATAATAAAGAGGAAAAAGTCCTTTAATTAATATTAACAATTGAGAGAAGATTAGAGCAAAAATACCCTATTACCACTTTCTCTAATCCACCTATGATTGTATACCAAGCTATCAGGGAAGCACTTAAAACCTGAAAAAGCCTTAGTAAGAACCAGAAGGCAATTGTCCTCTTCAACATCTCCGACAGTTGGATGTGGATGTAATCCAGCTACTATTGTCTTGCACTTGCAATGCTCTTCATAGTCTTGAAACCATTTCAGCTCTTAAACAGAGTCTGTGTGGTGTAGACAAACACCCAAAACGCAGAAGCCACCACCAAGGAGGAAATTTACTCCAGTGTGGTAGGGATAAAGTTGTTCTTCTCTGTTTTTTTGCAGTAGAGAGGTATCTTGTCTTCAGCAACCTGCCCCTCTGTATTAGAAAAAGTACATGTTTCAGCATTATTAAAATAATTTAGATCACTTTGCTTGGAAAAACGTGGATCTGATTACCACGAGTTTGCATCACTTCGTACTTAAGTTTGGAGAAGGCAAAGCTCTCCGGTGAATTAATTAATTTCACTCAATTTTGACAGGCTGCTTAAATCAGCTTAGAAGTGCCACAGCTGAGTAAACCCATCTAGCAGTTTATGATTGCTTCTTTTGGAAGGACCTGCTCGGTACCCACAGTGACTGAAACAGTGCGTTAAGGAGAACCGCTTAATTAAATAACTGTTACAAGAGCAGACAATGGTGAAATGTGTGCAGCTCCTAGAAGGAAATTGATATGAGGTTTTAAAGAGTGATAAGGTTTTTTGGGGTTTTTTTTTTTGCATACTTTTTCAGAATTACCTTCATGGTTCAATGGAAGATCATAGAATCATAGAAACAAAGAATGAATTGAGTTGGAAGGGACTTTAAAGCTCATCCAGTTCCAACCCCCCTGCCATCAGCAGGGACACCTTCCACTAGACCAGGTTGCTCAAAGCCTCATCCAACCTGGCCTTCAACACTTCCAGGGAGGAGCAGCCACAGCTTCTCTGGCCAACCTGGGACACTGTCTCACCACCCTCACAGAAAAGAATTTCTTCCTCACATCTCATCTCCATCTCC
>NW_010329484.1:0-64863 GCF_000700745.2 Antrostomus carolinensis | reverse complement strand
CTGGCCCCTCCTCTTCTCCAGGCTGAACAGCCCCAACTCTCTCAGCCTGTCCTCACAGCAGAGCTGCTCCAGCCCTCGCATCATCCTCGTGGCCTCCTCTGGACTGGCTCCAGTAGCTCCATGTCCTTCTGCTGTTGGTGGCTCCAGCACTGGAGGCAGCACTGCAGGTGGGGTGTCAGGAGAGTGGAGCAGAGGGGCAGAATCCCCTCCCTCCACCTGCTGCCCACGCTGCTCTGGGTGCAGCCCAGGACACGGTTATTGGCCTCTGTGCTGCCAGTGCACGTTGCCGCCTCATGTTGAGCTTCTCATCCCTCAGCACCCCAAGTCCTTCTCCTGAGGGCTGGTCTGTGTCATGGACCTGGTCACCCTTTAGCTTTCCAGCTCTCTGTGTATACACAGCAGTCTCACATCCTGCAGATAGAAGTTTGCAGCTCTCTTTTTCCAAGACCAGAAGGTATTTTGCTGGCATGTAATTAAATTATGTAACTATCATGAAGTTTTCAGAAATAGTATGGTAAACAGATGTATATTTATCTTACAATTTAGCCCTCTACTATATTTTTACCTCTTGAAAGGTGCATCAGCCTTCCATGTGCCAATCTGGCATGAACTCTGTCCCCCCAAAAATGTACATTAAAAATATACATACCTATGAGGATGAGCCAGCAGACAGCAGAGTTTCTTAATCTAACAGATCCCTCTGCCTTTAATTTCTGCAGAAGATATTTTCACATGCTTTATTTTTATCATGAAAAAAAATAAAAAAATAAAATGCAGTCACCTACAATTTAGAAATGGGAATAACATTTGCTTTATCCTTCATCACTGTTGTGTTTTCCCGAGTTCCAGTGCATAATTGTAGCCATCAACCTCATTGACCTGTTTAAGTTTTAATTACTTGAGGCTTACCATTAACGTGACCTCTTCAAAAATGACACCTTTCCTAGAAACAGTTGAAGTCAGATAAACTTTTGTCATCTCTTGATTCATTTTTTCTCTTTTAAATTATTATTTTTTTTTTCTTAGAAAATCAGGTAACAAGACAACAAGAAGTGAAGAAAACTCTTTGTAAGTTTGTATCTGGGAAATTTAATATAATTACTTGAATTGGGAGGCGGCACTATGGCCAAAGGGAAAATGTGAAACCCCATACACCACACAATGAAATTACTTCTTGTAGCTCATTGTTGCAGGTCACGCAGGTTGCTGTGCCTGTAAATTTCTTTGATATGTGACCCAGTTGCTGCAGACGACAAAGTAATCAAAACCTGTCCAGCTTGGGGAGCCTTAGCAATTTACATGGCAAAGCAAAGATGATGGGATTTGTACCTCGCTGCAGCCGATGGGAGATATTCCACCTGCTCCAGCGAGGACAAGATTTCATCCAGGATGACTTTGGAGAACTTCTCACTAAAACAGACCCAAAGAAAAGCTACAGCAGTAGGAAATGGTGATGAGTAGATGCGAGTGCAAAGTATGGTCCTTCATCTGATGCTTTGTGGTAGCATGTATGTTTTCATAATCTTATTTAAAAAAAAAAATCATTTATGTTGTTAAACTATAATGAGAGAACTTAACAGCACAGGTAACACTAAAATTGTGATCCAATGTTATTCCATTATCTAAGCAATTCCAAAGTTGTAATGGGCAAACGGGATTTTTTTCCTCTTCTGTCTTCTTTTTTTTATCATGTAGATTTCTGTTAGAAATCAGTGCAACCCTCCTGAGTCCCTTCCTACCAGGATTATCCAGTGGAGAAGAGAATTTGCTAAACATCAACTGAGAAATTTTACACTTATTACAAGAAGGACATGGAGGTGCTGGAGCGTGTCCAGAGAAGGGCAACGGAGCTGGGGAAGGGTCTGGAGCACAAGTGTGCTGAGTTCCCTTGTGGCTGAGGGAACTGGGGGTGTTGAGCCTGGAGAAAAGGAGGCTGAGGGGAGACCTTCTGGCTCTGTCCAAGTCCCTGAAAGGAGGGTGGAGAGAGGTGGGGGTGGGTCTGTTCAACCAAGGAGCAAGGGACAGGACAAGAGGAAATGGGGTCCAGTTGTGGCCAGGGCAGTTGAGATGGGATGTGAGGAAGAATTTCTTTGCTGAAAGGGTTCTGAGGCATTGGAAGGGGTTGCCCAGGGCAGTGGTGGAGTCCCCATCCCTGGAGGGATTGAAGAGTCGTGTAGACATAGTGCTGAGGGATGTGGGTTAGTCGGGGACTTGTCAGTGTTGTGTTCATGATTGGACTCGATGAGCTTAAAGGGCTTTTCCAACCCAGGCAATTCTGGGATTCTGTGATATTTTAAAGGCTTTCTCCTGATTCACATCTACCACTTTTTTTTTTTTTCTGCTGACTTCTCTCATGGGCCTGAATGAACCCATGAAAATATGACAGGGAAGGCATTAAATTGATCCAGTCAGAAATATTTTGGTGTGGCTGCCAATCTGAGAGTCACGGTCCCATCTGTACTGCAGCACCAGCCAGGCGTCTCAGCTCATTGGGATGGGCACTTAACAGAAACTGAAATGTGGGAATGGTGCCAGAGAATTTACTGACATAGTAAAAGCTGGGAAAATATGGGTGACTCTCACAAAACTGAGAGAAATACAAGGTTACCATGAAGATCACAAGCATCGTGCTGAGACTTTAATATCTTGACCGTTATCAAGTTGTTTGGTGTTTTTTCACTGCAGGAGTCACAGCAAAGGTGACCTTTAGGGAGGGTTTGGAAGAGGAAAATCAAATCTCCTTTTAGATTTTGAGAGAGGAATTCTTTCAGTCCATGAAGAGTGGCATGATATGCAATTCAGAGCTGGGAGGTATGACCCAGTGACAGCCAAGCCTGTGTTGGTATTGGAGGAGAGGCAGGGATCAACATCTCCCTAATAGTTTGTGTTTGGAGGGAAGAGCAGCCAGAGGAAGGCTGCGAAAAAAGGAATCATTTGGCTGAAGCAATGAGCTGGAAAAATTATCTGTGAAGAAGGATGGCTTTAAGTGAGGTGGTTTGGGATTTGTCAGGGTCAGAGAGATATTTCTAATGGTCTAAGACAGAGGTTAATCAAGACCAATATGAGCACTTTGCAATGTGCCATTAAAAAGCAAAACTCTTACATTTGTTCTCTAAGAAAGACTTTAGAAATGTTGTGGAGGAAAAAGTACAGAATTTGACTCTAACTCCAGTGGAACTTACATCAAATTATATGAACTAATGGTAGGACTTGTATCTTCATAAACTTGGATAATACTGCTTCTGGGAAGCAAGGGCGATATGAAATGGCTGCATCTATGTAAGTGATCATAACTTCATTCCCTCTCTTTATTCTCATTTAAGGGTTCTTTAAAATTATAATAGTTGATGATACACCAATGAAGATATAATCCAAGACCAGCAATACTGCTAATCAGGACCCATGAACAGCACAACAAGTTACCAAAGTATTTCTATTTTACTATTTGAACCCAATTAATATCAAATGGTTTATTAGCAATTAAATAGCTTATGTTGAAATTTAAAAAAAACGTGTTTGGGGGATAAATATTTGAGGAAATAAAGGCGATTACAGGCGCTTTCTCAGTTTAGATACTTGGCACGTCAATTTATTTTTATGTTTATTGAGAGAAACTGAAATGAGTCAAAAAAGCAAATGCTTCCTCTTTATACAAATTGCCCATGAAGCGAATCATTCAGAGGCAGGCTGTATCTGTCGTACAGAAGAGTTGCTCTGTGCAGCTGATTGCTATGGTCCAGGCTGTGCAATATGGACAGTTCTTCATAATGGTCTCTGCTGCAATAATGAAGAAGTATAGTGAAGAATTTAAGTGGTATTATTATTTAATAACAAAAGGGAAGGGTTGCTTCACTCCAAGTTTTAAGGATAATTGTAAACAAAGCTTCTTGTTTCTCTCTTATATCTGTGAATACCACGTTGTCCTTTAGCACATATTCAATTAAATATGAGACATCCTCCCTTATTCCTTGTCCCACTTCAGCAGTTCTGTTGAGTCTTCCTTGGATATCAGGGTCTCTGGTGGTGGACATCAGACAAGGCATTGGGCATGTGTCTCTCCCATGCTGCTGATCTTGAGGTTCTACTTCTGCAGCTGAAGGCAACTGCAACTTCTCATCTCTTATCTGCAGCCAACTCTGAAGTCTTGTTCTTTAGCTGAGATGATGGCGACTAATGATTTATTCAATAAGTATTAAATAAAGAATGAGAGCCCATAGGGGTGGCCATTGTGGAGGTCTGTAACAGAGAGATATCCCTCATATCTACTTAATGAGTGGGTGGCATTGAAAGGATGGGGCAGTAAGCCTTCTGGTATAGTCTGGTCACATATAAAGGTGTGGGAAGATCTGCTATTGCCTCTGAAAAAGCCAAGATTTTACCTGTTTTGTAGCAGACCTTTGGGAAAGTAACTCTTAACTGCAGTAAAATAACCTGCCAAGGCTTAGAATTTTAAAGTCCATGCAAAGGGTATTTGAAGTTACCAAATACTGTTTATATTCTTAAAATAAGAGTATTCCCAGAATGATATCTAAATGAAGCTCAGAGAAGTAGCTTGATGAATATTGATGGGGAAGAAACCATTTTGGGAACAATTGCTACAGAATTGTGGAGGACAAATAATGCACAGTTCAGCTCGCTGCTGCTGTAGGAATGTTTATCAGGGAGATATTTGCTATTCACATTTTCTTGGTGATTTTGCAAAATTGCACTGCAGCTTCTTTCTTCTTTTATCATCAATTCAATTATTGAACTGTCTGTTGATAAATTAAAGAAGCTTCATCTCTTGAGATGGCTAAAAAAGGCTGTGGGAATTTTGGGCCTCCCAGCTGGGACCACTAATGGGAATTCTGAGCCCATGTTCATCTCTTGAAAAGCACTGCCTGTGACGAAGGGACCTTGCAAGAGATCCAGTCCTGGATTGCAGCCAAAAGGGCTCTGACCTGCGTTGAGAAAAAAAAATGCCGGGTCTCTTTGTTTCCCACTGATTTTAGTGTAGTTGAATGTGCTCAGTCTGTTGTAACACCATGTTCTACTACAGGGGAAAAAAAAATAAAAATAAGTTAATTACACTCCATGCAAATATTTAGCCACTTTGTGTAATGCATCTGAAATGCGAGCCAGCAAACTCTCCTCTCAGTCCACTTATCAGTATTTTTTTCATGACTTTCTAACTTCAATTATTCTCTCCTCATTGCACTGTTCTTCCTGAATGCATGGATTACATGATGGAACAGGAAATTTGTTCTTGTTCATTCAAGGGAAAAATTACAGAAGTACTTTTATTGCATGTCTTCATAAGCAAAGCAACGTGCTTTGTAAAGTGTCTTCATACACACTATGAGCATAGAGGAATTATACAAAAACTGTACTGTGCTATTTATTAACAGATAGTATTTTCTTTCCCTTGACTCAGTGCTGATGCAAAAACATCCTTCCTCTTAGGTTTAAACTATAGGTTTTTTAGGTTTTTATAAAATCACCTATGACTTTATTAATCTTGCAAAAATAATAGTGGTTTCACATACATGGTGGCTGGAGATTAGAAGTTTGTATTTGTTTAAACTGCTTGTTTTGTTAAATTAAGTGCTTAAACTAATTAAAGACATTTTTTGGGGGATGTCTCAGCTTTAGCCTAATAAATGAGAGGCACAAGAAGGTACAAATAGATACTTCCTTATTGCCTGTAAATCTGTACTTATTACAACTGTAAACCCTGGAATGTAGTTTTATGACTCCCATTTCACTGAAAACTATGTAGGCCATTACTGATGCTGGATATTTGAATAAGAGCAATTCTGAATTTTGGGTTTGATTGCTTTTAATTGTGAATTATGCTGAAGCTGCTGTAGTCATTATCTTAAAAACTATTTAATTAAATGTAAGTATCCAACTGTGCGTATTTTCAAAGAGCCAAAATGTTCTAAGATCTTGAACAGAAGAGCAAATATATATATATACACATATGTATATATCATAGGGTTTGCAAAAACCTTCCTTCCTCAGTTTTCTTAGGATTTCCTTACTTTGAGGTGTTTCGTTTGCAGCCTTAATGATTGTTTTAGTCTCTATTTCTTGTGTATCATTTGAATTTTTGAAATAATAAGCAGAAATTAAGGATCAGACTCAGCTAACAGGAGCAATATGCTAAGTGTCCTGGGCAGAGAGAGGAATGGAGACATGAATCTTGTTCCACCTCAGCTACCAAAGAGGAACAAATCTAATATGCCCTGACTCTTCTGTCCACTGCCACCAGATGTGAACTTATTTTTCCTCTTGATTTTTCTTCTTCAGTCTCTCATAGTCCTAATTACATTTCTTCCCCACTGAGAGATCATTGTCCTCCTTCCATTTTCACACCAGTGCCCATCTTTGTCCCAGGTCGATACCAGATCCCTATCCAAGTCACTCTCCTCTCACTCTCTGGGTTTTTTTTCACAATTATTCCCTATCTTTCCTGTCTGAAATTCTTTCTTTCCCTGGCCATCTTTTAACTCATGTCTTCTCTCTTGGTTTTCTCATTTGTCAGTGTCCTTAATCTTTCTTTTTTCTGCCAGTCTCTGGGATGAGCTTATCTTTTCTCTCACCTCCCTTCCCCTACCTAATTTCTCAGGAAATCTATCTCTTGATTGCTCCTCTTTTTCCTCATCCAGTGGCTCTTAACTCGGCCAGTCTCTGTTCCCCTCCTGTATTCACATATGAAGCTGTGCCCCCTTGGATGTTCACATCCTTACACAAACCAGCACGAGTTCAGCTAAGGCTTCCACCCAGACTTCAGGCATGGCTCTGAGTTAATGACTTGAGTTAAAGAATCAGCATTAACTTTGAATTTTCTGGCTTTTGACTTTTCTGTTCACAGCTTGACATTTTTTTGTAAGGCTTTGTTTTTCTGGTACTTCCAAAAAACCAGATGGGGAATAATGTCACAGCAGAATGTATAACCCTAGCTTTGGCAAGTCTGCCACCCCATTACCACAGCTTTTCAGGGCTGGTTAATGGTGTTGTCCTCAGTTGTCCTGGTGCATTGCCCGGCCTGGTGCCACGTGCCAGAAGAGCCACCATTCGGCATCTCATCCCAAAGCCAGCTTGACCGCCTTGGATAGGTGCCACCTTGGGTGGGTGGCAGTCATAGACAAGCCTTTCAGCAGGGAACACGTGGCCTGCCAATGGTGCCAAGGAACAAAACAAACCAAAAAAAAAAGCAGCCAAATAACTGAGGTGACATGCTGAAAGACAGCCACCAGGGAAGGGTCAGCCCATGGGCAGAGCAGAGAATTGATTCACTAACCTCCTAGATGCATCTCACTGATTTTCTGCACTACCTTGACAGAAACCAGATACTACAGTGATAGCTAATTTAAAGGTATCAATAGACAGTCACACTCCAATCTCCTGAATCCCAAATCTTGTTTCCCTCCCCAGCTACACAATATGCTCAATCTATGTGCTATTGTACACACCTTCTTTGAACTGTGACAGATTGGGGCCATGCAAGCCATTTCAAAGGTATGACACAACTTAGTATATTCTAGGAATCATTTGAAGTCATTACATACATGGGTGCAACTTTGCACAAGGGGTGGTTTTTTTGTTTGTTTGTTTTTTTGGGTTTTTTTTTTGAGCAGTTGAGGTTTGTTTGTTTGTTTTTTGGGTTTTTTTTTGTGAGCAGTTGAGATTTGCTAAAGGATGCAGCTCTGATAATCACCACCCGAGCACTACCCACTCTATCTCACAGGTCAGTGGGAGGTTGTGTAGCTCCCCCATATCCACAGTCCATTTCAGCTGCCTAGAGGAAACAAATGGAATTAAAAATGCTTGATTTGAACTGAATGCCATCATCTGGATGTTTAAAATGGAACAGAATCAATTTGATCTGAAAAAATATATGATAAGATAACTGGGGGTTAAAGTGTTATTGAGTCTTCCTGACATGCAATTAGAGAGATACTATTCATTTGTGAACAGCGGAGCTTTAATCTTAAACTATTTCAGAAGCTCCATTTGTGTGGTTTTTTTGCTCTGCATTTGTAGGAAAGTTCCAACCTAGGTTAATAATATAGTGGCAGTACTTCACAATGCTCTCAAACGTACAGAAGTAGCTATTAAACTGTCAACAGCACTAAAAGATGATATTTTGATGGCAATGGATAGGAACCCCATCTTCCTGCTCATGCTACTCAACATTTCTGTAGCTTTCAAGCACAGTCAACCCTAATTTGTCACTGACTTGCATATGTGACATTGGCTGAATAGGTAGTCTGAGCTACAACTGTGTCAATCAATTTTTCAGGCAAAACTCATGTAGCGTCAATAGACAGCTATTCCCTTTTCCTTCTCTCTACCTCTTGCATTCATTCCTGTTCACCATCTATCTGGAGACCTCTAGAGAAGTTGCAGCACATGCCAGATTCATCATTGATGAAGCTATTCTGCTGATATTGACCTGCATAATCCACTTCCACAGCTGCAGCCAGAGATATCATTATATATATACAGAATGAAGAGCAAATTCAGTCTCGGTACCTCCTGCAGGGAAATGTTTCCCAGGACTGAGTTGGCCAGTATCTGCCTGGCTATCTTCTCTCTTTCTGCCTGACCTTTACTTTAATGTTGCATATATCCTAAAGGACATTTTCAACATTCAGTGCAGGTGAAGAAATAGTGTTATTGCAGGTGAAAACATATTTTTTGGCCATTGTTAGAAGTCCACCACAGCAGGGGTTGACCTCAGCAGTGATTTCTCTAATCACCACCTTGAAACCCTACTGCACCTGCAATCTGGAAGAAATAGCAAATTCTGTTTTCTGCCAAGATCTAGCAGATGATCACAAACTCTTCTGTCTCTGTTGCAGTTTCAAGCTGGTGATCAAAGTCTTGAAAGTAATTTAATCCCATCTACATCAAACACTGAATAAAGTTGTGTTTTTCTCAGTCTAAAACAGTCTAGAATAAGAATATTAGAGGTAGAAATAAGCTTTCTCAGGCAAATAAAATTATTTCATATCCTTGTGCTCCAAGTTGTTTTTCTTCCTTGTCTTAACTGGAATGATGAGAAAATGGTGGGAGGAAAAGTGCATCCACCTGGGTTGTTCTAGAAAGGCTCAGCAGCAAACATTCTGAAGTCTGCCATGAAATGTTCATCAGCCTAGTTTGCATTACAATGTAAGGGTTCTCTGGATGAAATCTTGAAATTGCAACATTTTTTTATTTAAGATTACCAAAATTACTATATGCAACTGTTAGGAAGACGAATACTCTAGGCTTCAATGAACTACGTGAGCACAATACAATGCTAAAAGGATTTTAAGGAATTTTTTCGTGCGTTCTCTACATTTTAAGTCTTTAAACCTTTTCTGAGTCCAGTAACTTTTTGTTGTTTGTTTGGCAAAAGCATATCTTCTAGAAAAGTGTCTAGGAAATGTCGAGGTCACTAGTGTACTCGGTAGATTTTTGTAGTAGGTAATCACCTTCTCCGTTAGAAATATGTACTTCAGAAGTACTTCTATCCGAGGTATTTTCTCCTTGTAAAGCCCTTTGTACACTGTAGTCAAGTTAACTCTCAATATCCTTTTTGACCGCGAACCAGCTTGAATCACATATTTTCAAGACCTTTTTCCTCAGTGAGGTGAAATAATTTCTGCAGCTGTTTTTTACATTCTCTTATTTGCCAGTGTCCTGCTTAGAATATGGATGCCAAAACAAATGCAACATTCCAGTGGTCGTCTTAGAATTATCAGATAAAATGTTAAAATCTGTATTTATACATCCCAATAATGCATTATGTAACTACATGGGTAATTGATTGAAAAAAATCCTTCATTGTGTTCAATTATTAGTTTTGTGATCAATTAATCAGAACTGTGATTATTTTATTATTATTATTATTTAATTATTATTATTTTCAGTTAGATTCCTAGATGGTAAACATTGAGGAAAATATTATTTTAAAAACTTTAAATAGAAACTAAAATATCGCATTGAAAAATACCACCTTCAAAACCACCTTTTAAAAATAACTCTGCCATGTATGACTATATTTTTAAAAATAGATTATAAATTCACTGTTTTCCATTGCAGTTGGGTTTTTTTTGCATATCTTGTACTCAGAACACAAACACTTTGGAAACCAGGTGTTAGCTATTTAGCAGTCCAAGAGGTCATTACAAAAATATGCGCAAAACCACGTGCGAGCGGCGTACTTGGAGATTTCCTCTTAACTTCCCTCAAGAAGCACTCAGAAACAAAGAGCCCAGCTTCAATATTTAAGTCAAGAAAATGAAACATTCATGTGCTGTAGCTAGACATTGGTGCTGTAGCCGAACAACCCACACTTGCCTAAGGTTGAGGATGCACAACTGAATTTATATTCTGGCCGTAAAACCTGCATTTAAAGACACAAATTCTCACCAATCAGACTAAATAAATCAGCAGGCCCGGGTTTTATCATCACAGATAACCCTCATTAATCCGGCAAGCTTTTCCTGAAGACAAAGGACAGAATGAATTGCTTCATTGGAGTTGCCTGAGCAGCATGCTAATGCGGGGCGGTGGAAGGAATGAATTATTCATGTCCTCACAGCCCGAGCGGGCAGATCCTGGCTTTTCCTGTTACCATTGCAACAAGTGGCAGCTGGCCCAGCCGTGTTCGGGCCATCGCACATCCCCACCGAGCACCGAAATGCCTTCTGGAGAGGGAAAAACTCCGTGTCTCCGCTGCGCCCGACACAGTCGGGTGGATTTTCAGGTTAAACCTTATGCAAAATGGACCCGGGAAACACAGTCTTTTGTAACTCAAATGTACTTGACCATAAACTGCTCTTCCTGGAAGAAAACAGGTTGCTTCGGTAAGTTTGTGTAACTTTTGATGTTTTCTGAATCTACTGTGAGCTCTTTTCAGTTTGCAATAACTGTAACGTGTGGTGTTTTATCAGTCTTTCTAAAAACAGTCTGCTTTCCTTTTGCTTTTAAAATGACTTAAATAAGCCTAAGAAGGCATGCAATATCTTTATTTTTAACTCTAGAAAATATGTAAACAGCATCTACAGACCTGACATTAAAGTTACAATCAAGCCTTCTGAAATTAGCTTGTGTTATTTAAATTTTCAAATTCCTGTAGCACGCTACTAAAACAAAATATATTTCTGATCCAAGTCTGTTTTCTTGCAACTGAAACTCATATAATTCAGTGTCAAACTGGAGAATCTGAAAGAACATGTGTTGTTTTTAATAAAAAATATTGGTTACCTGTTGTAAGTGTAACTTGTGCTATGGCTTTGTACAGATAAATATATTTCTAATTAGGTTGGGAACAGGAGCTGAGATCTGCATAACATTCTTACCATGCATTAGCTATTCTGTTGTGTCATAAAACAGTTGAAAAGCATTGAGAACTTTCCCAATTTTTCAAAGGATAGGAAGGAGATATATTTTATATGTGAAGCATATGGCAGTGATGAACTTAGGCTAGACTTACCTCTTCTTTATCAGGTGAAAACATCAAAATGTTTTGCTTTATTATTTATTGTCAGCATACCTACCTAAACTATTTGTTTCACTTGTTTGTCTGATTTTTGTTATTTTCCAGTAATGATACTATCAGCATTGCCTGAGAACTCTCAGGTAACTCACTACTTGGCACAGTTCAAACACTGATATAAATAATCAGCTCCCAAGAGCAGAGGCCATGGGTAGGAGCGTGAATATGAAACGAATCATGAATAAGTTTTGATTGTGGATAACAAGCTCTCCTTCTTTTTATTTGTTTCTTTTTAATTACATAGTCCAGCTTCTGCTGTTCCTACTTTCTTTTCTTTGTTTTGATCATAAAAGCTTTTTATTTGACATCCAAAAGACAGGCAAATTTTGAAGGGATAAAAGTACCGCATAATGATATCTAGTGCTAACAGTAATTAAACGCCCTGTGTTTTAAGAAAAATAAAACAAACAAACAAACAAAAACAAGAGGAGAAAATAGGGATATGCAAATAACAGGAGATATGCAAACAGTGGATGTAATCCTGCACTCCTTAATCATGGGACTAATCCTTATTCACGTAAGTAATCCTGTTGGTTTCAATAGACTCGCATCAGGAGGTGCTGTAGCATAAGGCCCATATTTTTCAAGGAGATAACGGTGTCTGTTTTACCTGTTTGGTGGTTTTTTTTTTCCTGCAATGTAATTTTAGCAACACAGTTTTTCTAGTGATGTGTTAGAATGCATTAGTGTTAATATTAAATTAGACTTTAGCAAATGTCTATTTTGCTTCGAAAAGTATAAAAGAGAGGAATGGAATAATGTATTGGATGTGTCAGTAAGTGACAGTACAAACAGCGCGTATTCTATTAGAGATGTGCTTGCCTTGGAGTAGCACTACTCACCCTGTTGCCTGTGTTTGTAGATTACTTTTTGGTACATGAGGTGTACAAACTTTGCTCCTTTTAGAATAGGATGCAACTTGAGCAAAAAATCGCTCTGACACCCAATGTCTCCTAAAGTATATTTGGGTCTCCAGAGAAATGATGTTGATAAACATTGTTCATCTTTCTGATTTAATTACATGGGGTTTGTGGTAATGTCCTGTGAATATTTTTATTGCTGTTAAGGTCTCTGATCTTGCCAAAATACAACCTGCAGGTCTGCCTTGGAAATAGTGTATTTGTATAAATGTTGTGGTTGTTACCCTCCTCATCAACCCAATTTGGTACTTCTGATCTTTTCACTCCAAGACCAGATAGTGCTGCCCTGTAATCCAGGCTGGGGCTTGGGAGCACCTGTGTGCCCTTCCCCAGGCAGTGCATCTGTTAATGAGGGAAAACTAATTACTTAAAAGCTTTTGGTGCAATGGGGTTGAGAAGTATAAATAGTCATGAACTGTTCCTGGTGCTCTGCAAACCATCAGCTTGTGTTTGTGCTGGGTGCCAGCAGTGGTGGTGTGGATATGAATGTTACCCTATAACCATCATAGTCATTGCTGTGCTAAGATGATTGTGCTGTGGAAATGTTCTCTTGTGTTCACCTTGAAGGAGCTAAAAGAGAAATGAAGTAAAATTCAACGGATAATGGTTCCAAGTGGTATACAAAATTTACACTGAAGTGAAGTTGATGTTAAGTACCTGTTGGCTTTTTGTTGGTTGCATTGAGATATTGAGAATGAACTGCTGGTTCTTTAATCAACTTTGTTACATGGCAAAGATTTTGGTGTTTTGGATTTGCTGTGGAAATGTTCTCTTGTGTGTTCCCTGAAGGAGTTAAAATAGAAATGAAGTAAAAATGCAGTAGGTCATGGTTTCACGTGGTATACAAAACTTACTTATACTAAAGTGAAGTTGTTAAGTACCTGTTGGCTTTTTGTTGGTTGCATTGAGATATTGAGAATGAACTGCTGGTTCTTTAATGAATTTCCTTACATGGCAAAGATTTTGGTGTTTTGTATTTGCAAATGAGGCATGCTATGCTATCAGTATCTGTTTGCACAAAGGGATCATATAGAAGCAATTTAATGCTGAGGCTACATGGCTCTTGGGGACAGTAGAGTGCTGGAGGCAATCAAATGACAAGTGCCAAGAGGCTGGAAGGGCAGACAGGCATCTGCTGCCTGGGGAGAGAGACTGGAGTGGCCCTTGGCATCAGCATTTCTTTGTGCTTACTCCATGGAGGGTCCCAGCAGGAGCTTTAAGTCTCTCCAGGTAAGTCCCTTTCTGTCCACTGACCTCTGCCCACAGGGTCAATTCCTAATCCTTGGAGAACCCCACAAACACTGGTTGCACATTAACTTAAAATCATAGTGGTTGGAAAAGACCTTTAAGATCATCAAGCCCAACCATGAACCTAACACTACCAATTCCACCTCTAAACCATGTCCCTAAACTTGAACTTTATAACCAGTTTCGAGGGTACTTTATTCTACATCCATTCTCCTTTGTTGGATTATAAAAAAATACACCACATGCAGCTATTTTTCTTTAAGGATCTCCTTCTGGCAATGGGTGGAGGTCAGGTGGCCATTTTAATTTTTATTACCTTTTGTGAAATTTATAGGTGGTTGCTTATGCAAATTTATTAAAAAGTCTTTAAAACTGGGCCAAAAAAAAGTGCTCTAGAATGGTTCAGCTCACTTTGTATCAAATATAATGTGTGCAGTGATTTGGAGCAGCCTGTTTTTTTTTCCTTTGTGCATACAAACTATGTACAGTATGAGGTGTTTCCTGTAATCTTTGATGTGTCATTCTCATGTCTCTCTTCATTAGAGGATTCCCATGTCTTCTTGCTTCCCAGCCAAGCTAGAGAGCAGGGGGATGTGTAGTTTCCAATATATCCCCAGGTTAGAAGCTCTGTGAGAGCAAACCTACGGGTGTGCATGCTGTAAGCCATGCCAAGAGCAGGTTCTTTGTGGTTTGGCAGCATTCCCTCCTTTGTTTAAGAGGTGTTTTGCTGCTCTTTGGGGCTGGTGACCCAAAGGCAGTGCACTGTGGCTGCTCTGCCTGCCTGTGGGCATTACTACAGTTGATGGACTTTGCTGCATCAACATGGAAGCGTGCTGAGGTTTCCTTGCATTGAAAAGCTTCTATAAATGATAGCTGTACTGGGCTAAGATGTTTGAAACAGTACCAACCTCCAGTTCCAGGCCCAAGTAGTACACAAAATAAAAGGCAAGTTTTAAAGGACAGGCAGAGGAAGTTTTCTAGCTGTTGTTTTGCAGCTGTCTGGGGACCTGTGGCAGAGAAGCAGTACAGATTGAGCAAGGTCTGGGAGCACGACCCTAGGAAAGCCCAGTGCTCATTAAATGTCAACCACTTTACGGGTCCCCCAGATCAGAGCCATGCAGCAAACTTCAGCTAACAGAGCATGATGTGGTCACTGGCCATGGAGCACAGCCTGGAGCTGATGTGTCCCATGGTCCAGCATGGCCTTGTGATGGGACTTGCCATATTTGTTGTGTGTAGGATGCTGGGGAGAGCAGTGCCACGTGCGTGACCAGAGAATAGTCTCCAGTAGAATGGAACCACAAGACATTGTGGATGATTCAGTTTGGTCTTTAACCTTAACAAAAGACTAAACCAACATAACTACCTTAGTCCTTAGTTATATGCTTATTAGTAACTACCTAGTGGCTTGTAAGTGGAAAAGCTGAGCTGATATGACCATGTATTGAGTATGACAACAGCACAGATAAAACTGCAATGCGTATGAACTTCTTAAAACAAAGGTTTTGCTTGTTCTCCATGTGTTCCTTTGCTATATATCCCATTCTGTGTTTGAGAGCAGCCAGGCCTGGAGGAGAAGCAGTCTTTAACCTCTTTGCTGTCCAACTCAACCGCAAGATGATATCTCCCCAGGGTGTATTTCAAGAGTATTCTTCTTTCATACAATGTTGTTCTTGTTTCATGTAGCATTTCTGTCTTTGTACCTCTCCAGAGAGGTAGAGGTGAGCAGAGGACAGTCACTCAAACCTATGTGTGTGATTCCAGGCCCAAACCTGTCTCAGATTTCCATCAGTGATGTGCAACATGCACTAACCATGGTTTTGTGATGGTGTAACATGTCAGTCACGCTGCTATGGCTTAACAAATGCATGCACGAAAGGTTCATCCTCAAGTTTTGAATTGCATAGTTCTTTGGGAAGGTGCATCTCTTCCTCCCAATGGGGTAATCACTTCAGGATTCAGCTGAGCTCCTGAGCAGGTGTGGTTTTTGTGTGAACCCAGCAGTGACACCTAGTGATGTCCAAGGAAGATGTGATTTCTTGAGCAGAAGAGTGGGTAGGGAACAAGAGAGCCCTAGACTCTTTTCTGGTTGAACTGCAGATGATTAAATCATTCAGAACTACAGGAAGGGAAGTTCTGAACCTGAGTGTCAGCTTTAATATATTTAAATGACAAAAACTGAACTGTCACCTAATGGTTGGCAGTGATTCCTAACAGGCAGAAAGCAACTGTTTTTATAATCTGCATTTGAAGAAATCTAAGCTGTAAAGTATATTGAAGGTCTGTGCCACAGCCTTGTCATTTAGCCATGACTGACAAACGAAGCATCTCCTCCAGGCCTGAATTAGCTACAGTAGATGAGTAAAAAACATCAATTGAAAACTCTTTATTTCACAGCCTTCAAGAACTGACTTGTCTATAGTACGTGTTGCTGTGTTGTACTGTGAGTGCAATTAGCTGGAAGAGCATGTTCATTTTCATTCGTTAGTTGACGGTGGTGTCTTTCAAAATGATCTCTAGCATTGTGAGTAGTAAATGCTGGTATGTTTTCAAAGGTTAAACCATTTAATGTTTTTACTATAATTTGCTTACATTCAGAGAAGCTACACTAGGAAGATTATTAGACACTAGAGTCTCCCTCTAACCATTACGGTAATGAACAACTGTTGGAAGCTGTTTGATATCTCCATGGTTTGAGGCATCAGTGGCCCCCACAGGAAATATGTTATCTTTCAACCAAGTCTTTTAATTCTTTCCTGAGTTGGTAAAAGAGTTAATCTGTTACTGGCAAGATATTCCCTTCACTTGTGGGTGAATCTTAAAAAACCTTTTCAGTTGCTGTCAAAATCAAGCAATCTGCGTGAGTTACTCTGAAGAATACGGCGGTGTTTTTCTGTAGCAACCACTTTCTCGTTTTTGCATTTCCTGGCAACACGTTTCCCAAGAGCTTTGATCTCACCATTGAATTACACTTGTGACCCCCTCCTGTGGCACTGTCTGACGCCTGACAGTCCACCAGGAGCAAATGGGAAAATTCAGCATAAGCTACTGTCGTAGTCGTATGGCGATGATGACTATCTACCTTGAATGTTCACAATCTTTCTTCCACTCCCTGCAAAGTGAACACAGCTTCTTGCTGAGTGTTGTATCCTGACTTGTTGATGCTGTGTCACCATTAATAATTAGGGTCCTGCATAGGAATGTATCACAAACAACTAAAATTATGTCTTTGCTGCCTTTATATAAACCTTTCCCAGTGATTAAAGACCATCAGTGCAGAGTTTACAAGGGATAGAGGACGTGATGGTGTAGAACAAACATACAATAAACAGTGACAAAATTAGCTATTGACAATTATTTTGGCCATCTTTTGGAAGATGAAGAATTGAGAGGATATAGATATAATTTCTCTTGTATCTGTAGTAGAGCCTAGGATAAACATATGGGGGAAAAAAAGAAATATTTTTAACAGCAGAAGACTGAGCAGAAGGTAATGCTGGCTGCAGTCCTCATGGGTGGTGTGGAGTGCCTCTGAGACTGTGCTTCAAATCTAGCTGTTTGAATTTCATAGATTGCATTTATTTTTATACTTCTTTTGATCTCGACTTCTGGTGTCTGTTAGAGCTGCATATGTGTAAAATAAAGTTGGGAGGTCAAGTACAGAACAGCTGGGCAGATTGGGAGATAGCTTGCATGACTTGGCTTGGAAATCCCCAAGGGGACGTGAGGGCAATGCAGACCCATGGCCACACATGGACGGGTCCTCTCTGCAACTCTTTTCCCTACTGTCTCTTCTGAAACTGCCAACTGCTCCTTTTTGGATGCTGAGAAGGAGCCTGCTCTCCTCACATCCAACATTTTGGCCACACATTCCCAGCTGCCAGATGATTGTACATGTAAATCAGTCCTGCCCACAGCTCTTGTGCATAGCAAGGGCTATTTTGGAAATATATTTAACTCTTTAAATTTTAATTTCCAGTAATATCAGGCTTTAACAGACAAAATTTCCCTGCAAAGTCTTACAGAAGGAGGATATTTTTTCCTGTGTAGGCAGTTTTTGTTAATAGATCACTTTTTAGGCTAAATTATTCTGAAAGTAAGGTTTAATCAACAACTATGTGGCTGGCTCTCACTGTGCTAAAATTTAATTCAACTGTCTTTTTGCTCATGTGACTGAGTGAATAAAAATGAACCACCCATTAGATTGAAGGGTGGTGCTCACCTTCCTTAATAATGTTGTGCAGTATTACAAACCCAGAAAAGCAGTTTGCAGCGAGGTTCCATTCTAACCCGCAGATAATGGCACAAAATTTGTCAGTGCAATTTTTAAACAGGAATTGAAGCAATCCGACTTCATTCTTACTCCCTACATCTAGAACTGGATGTGGATAATCCAATGGGCATTGTCACAGAGTGTAATATACCATAGAGTGCGTTGTGGATATGTATCTCATACAATCCTTTCCATATAGAATAAAATAGTTGGATGGAGATACAGAACTTAATGGGGGGGGGGAGAAGCTGCGTGCTAGAATGGACATAACAAATTGTTAACTGCTGCTCCAGTAGATTTAGGAGGGTTGCTATGGTTTCTTTTATAAAAATCTTCCAGTCACAGAAATGACTCTTGCAAACAGTTCTGTATGTAGGTGTAATAAACGTATCGCCCATGCGGCACCAGCCCACATGTGCAGTGCTGAGCCTGGGCCAAGCACACCAGCAAGAGTCTGGTGCTTGGTGGGTGCTGAGCATCACCAGTTCAACCATTCCCTGTCCTGTCCTTAGAATTAAGCTGTTAGAATGCAAACTGAGCACTGCCCAGTGGTAACAACCTTTGCTTGGTGAAAAGGTGATGTGGTGGTTTCACTCCTTTGGTTTGCAGCCAAACAGAGTTGTTCTCTCACTCTCCCCGCCTTTCCTCAGGGAACAGGGGAGAAAATTGGAAATGTGAAAGTAAGAGAACTCACAGGTTGAGATAAAAACAATTTAATAATTGAAATAAAATAATAATAATGATAATAACAGTAATAATGGAATATGCAAATGAGTGCTGCGCAGTGAAATTGCTCACCACCCGCTGACCGATGCCCAGCCTGTCCCAGCCAGTGATCCTGGAGCAGAGACAGTCCTGAAACCGCAATCCCAGGAGAGAGAGCCCAAGCAATACCCAAGAGAATCCCCCCATTTTCCAGTCAACCGTGGTTAAGACACTGTTGATGATGTGATATGATAAGGAATGTCTCCTTGGCACATCCAAATGTCAATTTTGAGTTTTACTAATTACTACGCTTCCCCCTCCCAGTTCTTTCCACCTGCAAACTACCCAAACACGATGACCTTGGGTTCCAGCAGCAGCTAATAACATTAGTACTTTATAAATATTATTCTCATAACAAATCCCATACTGAAACTAAACCACAGCTACTAAGAAGAAAATTAACTCTATCCTAGCAAAACCAGGACAGGTAAGTGCAGAGCATGGCGTTGTTAAAACCCCTCCTCCTCTTTGTGTTATCTCATAGTTCTGAATTTCTCGGTGCTGAAATTTTTAGGGCAAATGCTGCTTTCTGCAGGTTTTTTTTTCTTTCTTTCTTTCTTTGCCTGCACAGTGCCTTAAACAGCATGACCTAGTTCTGTCTTTTAATTGCTACTGCAAAATGAATTTTAATTCCAACCAGAGTCCAGATGTATTAAGGATATGCAGCACATGTCAGGGCCAGTGCCAGTTATCTTACAGGCCAGTGTTTCCCAGCTCTTTGAATTCAGGGAGCCCTTAACCTTTTTGAAAAAATATCTTAAACCCTCATCTTATACTTCACTGTTTGGTGATGGGAAATGGAGATAAGAACTGTTACTTCAAATGCTAATATGTATCTTCTTTTACAGCTTAGTTTGTTTTACTGTTCTTTGATCTTCAACTAAAAATGTTAATGGAGATGAATGTGAGCCTTGTGCTTGCATCCTCCAGTGCCTGAGTGAACCTGGCCATGTGTACTGACAATTTCTAGGAGCCCATCTCTGCTTATAGATACTTAATATTTTTTGCTTCTTTTTATGACCCTTGTTGTTGACTTGTGGGCATTGGTGGTAGAAGATGAGTGGGTCATCAAGAACTGTAGGTACTATGCATCTGGTGGAGATCATAACTTGATTAACAAGATGTAAGATTTAGCACGCTGAAAAAGTGTACACTTTTTGGAACAATATAAACTTTGTTCACAAAAAATATCTTTATTTACTTCTCTGCTCTTTAGAAGAAACACTGGATACATCTACCACATTCTGAGAGCATCCCACAGATTTCCTCTCCCAGTTGACATTCAGATATTGTGCTTAGCTAAGGTTTCCCTCTTTTCCTGCACTGAAAGGGTAGTGAAGGTAAGTTATCAAAATGCCTTTTACTGACTGCTCCAGAAAGGGCTTAATTTTAATCATTCTATGATTGCAGTTTGTGGAAAACACTGGAATACTTTAGGAGGGGAAAAAACCCAACCAAACAAAAAAAAAAACCCATCTTATATAAAAACATAAGCTCTTTTAGGTTAGAGTATATCTTGAAATGCTGGGATACATTGGTATTCAATTAGCATATAAGTTTAATTGTTCATGTTAAGGAAACTGCAAAATGGAGGAAAAAATAGCAGATTCTGACGTACGCATAGGCATGCTCTACCCAACACATACATGTACAAGGCACGTCTGAGTCGAGGACTTTTTCTTTATGTTATACCAGTTGATGCAGAATGCAGAGAAGGAGAGGTGATAATGCTTTGGAGAGCCAGAGTGGAGCAGAAAGCTGAGGACACAGCCTTGCACAAGCACTGGAAATGTGACTGGGAGGAGAAACCCAGGGAAGGAGAGCACATGAGTTGAGTTCTGGTCAAAAAGCTGGTAAAAGCTGTACCCAGGAGCAGAGCAGCTGCCTGGTCTGTGACTCCATGGGCTCCTCCATAGGCAGTCAAGGCTTTGCATCATCTCTGGGATGATAGCAGCCTTCCAGTACCTGAAGGGGGCCTACAAGAAAGCTGGGGAAGGACTTTTCATAGGGGCAGTTAATGACAAAACAAGGGGAAGTGGCTTTATGCTGAAAGAGGGGAGGTTTAGATTAGATATTAGGAAGAAGTTCTTCACTGTGAGGGTGGTGAGACACTGTCCCAGGTTGCCCAAGGAAGCTGTGGCTGCTCCTCCCTGGAAGTGTTGAAGGCCAGGCTGGATGAGGCTTTGAGCAACCTGGTCTAGTGGAAGGTGTCCCTGCTGATGGCCGGGGGGGTGGAACTGGATGAGCTTGAAGGTCCCTTCCAACCCAAACCATTCTATGCTTCTATGCATGGAGGAGGATCCTTGCCTTCATGGCAACAGTATCCTCTTTGCCAAAAACTACTTGCCAGACCCTGCTGCTTCACTCAAGAAAAATTTCTTTACTGAAAGGGTCATCAGACGCTGGAATAGGCTGCCTAGGGAAGTGGTTGAGTCCCCACCCATGGAGTTGTGTAAAAGATGTGTGGACAAGGTGCTCAGAGATATGGTCTAGTAGTGGACAGGTACGGTTGGACTTGATCTCGAAGGTCTTTTCCAACCAAACAATTCTGTGATACTTGCTAGTCACTCTGCAAAGCAAAGATTTAAAAGCTTAGAGGCTTCAAAGTTGTCATAGTGATATATTACAGATAAGATGTATAATGCCTCTTGTTCTCACAGTAGATATAACATTACTGCTTTATATTACTACTGATATTTGATGTACAATATAAATATATTTAATTAGCCAACTAAAATGCATTTATTGCCGAGGATAAGGTGAGAGGGAGGGAAAATTACCATCTTGGAAAAATGCCTCATAACATGATGACTAAAAAAAATGCAGATAGTACAGTCTGAGAAACAGAAATTTAGTACATCAATCCCCCAGACTACTCAAAAGCTGTGGAGCCTCGTAGCTGAGATTTCAGAATAAAATGTAGCTGTAAAATAAATCTCTTTAAAAGGAAACTGTCATGATATCACCTACAAACATTTTACAACAGCAAATTTATCTAAAGGTTATGAGTAAGATAGCAGAAAAACACTTCTGTGTTCAAAGGATGAGTATTTTATGTTTGGGGAAAAAGACCTTCTGTTCCTCACCCAAGTGCTGAAGCCCTGCCTTAAGTGCCAAATTCAGCCCTGGTCCGGGGAGTCATCCTTAATACAACCACACTCATATCACCTCCTTGATATCCACATTCACCGTGGCAACGCGAGATCGTTAAATAAGGTTTGATCTTCTCTTTGCATCCTTTGAGGAGGCAGGAGACCCGGTTTGTTGGCCAGCAATCTGTGTTGGTCTCTTGACTCATCTTTGCGTGGTTGATGGCAATTTCTACGTTGCCGTGCTGCCCGAAGCCAAAACCTCCCTCGGCATCATGCGGAGCCTTCCATCGGCAGCCGAGCTGTTAGCGATCGCTTTCATGTACTTCTCTGTTCCTCTGGGAGATGTGGGCTGACTTGGTTATTGTATGTGGGAGGAGGATGTGAGAGTGTGAGCCAAACACCACCGCAGGTTCCTTTTTCTCTTGCAGGTGGAAAGATAAAAGGGTTTGTAAATGGGTCTCTGAGCCCTTTTCCATAAAACCAGGGGGGTCGTTATTGCTCAGGGCTCATCAGGGGCTATAGAAACGTCTTCTCTTGCAAAGGCTCTGCGGCTTTCACCCCGCAAGGCTGGCGTAGGGTGCAAGTGCTTCAGTGGGGCAGGACCACAGCTCCTGCAGCATCTGGTGGGGTGTCCTGGGTTTTAGCTGGGAAAGAGCTGGGTTTCTTTTTAGTAGCTAGAATAGTGCTGTGTTTTGATTTCAGCCTGGGATTTGTCAGGAGAGAAACGCTGAGAACATCCCCATGTTGCATTTGTGTCCCTGGCACTGAAGGACTTTGTGTTTGTCCGTCTGCAAGCGCCAGATCTCAGGGGTGAGGAATATTGCCATGGATCAGCTCCATGGGCATTGGGCTCTGCCAAGGGGCTGTTCCATCTCCTGTCCCCCATGGGCAGGAGATCCATGAGGGGCTCTTCCTCTCTTGCTCTCTCTGGCTTTCGCTCGGGCTTTGGCTCTCCCGGGATTGCGGTTTCGGGTTGGGATTGTGGCTCCTCCGGGATCGTGATCTGGGAACAGGCCGGGCTTGGTGGGTGGGTGGTGAGCAATGGCACTGGGTGTCACTCATTTGCAGATTTTATTACTATTATTATAATTATCATTATTAATTTAGGTTTTATTTCAATTATTACATTGTTCTCTCACCCTACAAGTCTCCTTACCCTTGCCCCCCAATTCTCTCCCCTGTCCCCCTGTATGGGGAGGTGTAAGTGAGCGGTTGTGTTTGGCTGCAGCCCAGTGCTGTTCGAGTGAAACCACCACATGGGAGTGAGTCTGTGCCTCTGAAATTGGGTTTTTACCTGCAAACCTCTCCCTGGACAAACAGGACTGCAGAGGGAATGCTTGTGGGAAGCATCCAAGGAAAGAGAGGTGAATGTGGGGTCGACAGGCTTCTGCAGAGTTAAGGAGCTGTTTTGATGGCTCCTTCCAGGAGCTTGTCTGGCTCGGGGAGTAAAATGGTCAGAAAGAGTCAGGGGGGAGAAACCTGAGGAATAGTTCAGCAAACTGCAAGGGAAATGATGCTAGGTCTGCATTTTCCAGGCTGGTAAATGAAGTCCTGTTCTGGTTCTGTGAGAAGCAGCCAATGAAAGAGTGAGCAAGGGTGTTTCCTCATGGCTGGGACTGCTGTTCCAACCCTCCCAGCTGATAGATAATCACTGCAGGTTATTCCATAATGACTTAGTCTTAATCATCTCTGCTCATTTACTGTCTGGATCTTCAGTGAGCTGCTCTGCTTTTTGCTCACATCCAAATTCCTTTTTATTACTTTTAATGTTGTTTCTCTTCCCCTTTGTGCTCCTCAGGTAGCAACAGTAGTTTAACTTGTTTTCAGAAACCAGCAATAATATTTCCTGAGACAATTCACTTTTTAATTTGTTGTTGTTCTGGTGTCTGACACTTCCTGCTCATACAGAGCTCTCCCTGAACTCGAGAGTCTCTCTGCAGCATCTGTATCTTGAGCACAGTTTATTTTAATCAAGACTCCCAGAATTCGCTAATACTTTAGGTCAATTTCTACAGTAAATCTGAACACATTCAGCAAAAACGTGTGCAGCCAGTGAGCAGACATAATTGCCAACAATTTCACACCCACAGAATCCTTGCTTGACTCTAACGTTCCTGGAGCCCATCTTTCCCATCACAGTTTCAAGCAGGAATCTCACAGTTGCTAGGGTATGGAATTTTTAATGCACTTATATATGAAATATTTTTAGCATGAAGTGGAGAATTACCCATACAGGTTTCTGGTTAATATTTGCTGTATGAAAATGGAAGGACCAAAATGCAGTGAGAAGCAAGTCTCTGGAGGTCCAGAGGCCAGGTTTGATACAGGTACTACTATCCAGGCATTCAAAATATCACTTGAATCCATGTCTGCTGAATTTAACTGGAGCTCTGACAATTACAGGCTGTCACAGGAGACTTCCACTTCTACTCCTGACTCAATTACCGAGTCTCATGCTTCTCATAATATTACCGTTGCTGTAAATAAAGTCAGGTTCATTCTCCTTTTTCTTTACTATTCTAAGGGAAAAGGAAGTTGCTGACTTCTACCACCTGGCATCGAATTGAGCCCAAGCCTCAGAGGAACAAATTGAATTTGAATTAAATATTTTTTTCAGCAAAGTTGTGGTTGTTGATGCACTGAATTAAAAAAAAATAAACAACAAAAAACCCCTCCCATACTATTGCCCATTCCTAAATTCTCTTTATCAGAGCACCTAGTACATGAAGGCTAAAAATAACAGATCTACCTAAAAAACTTCAGTGCCCTTAAAATTTTACAGATGAGAATCAGTAGTAGACACAGCACTTCAGCATACCACTAGATTGTTTAGTGCTACTGTATTTTCCATAATGTATTTTAGTTTTTTTATGCAGCCTAATACTTGTTTTCCTTTTTTACCTATTCTTGCATGCTGAAAAGATGTTTACACTGAGCTGCTCGTGACTCTTGGTCGTCTTCCTAAGTGATTAGCTGATTGCAGCTCAATAATGTTTGAGTAGTTTAAATAATTTCTTGCACTTCATGTTTGTAGTGATCTGAGTCTGTCTATATACAACTTCCAAACTGTCTCCAATTCTGGGACTCATTAAATGTTCATGTGTCAGGCAGGCTCCACTTCCAGTACAAGTGCTTTCCTTCTCTCCTGCTTCTCTCCTTTTCCAACTGGGGTCACACAGGCTGATTGCAACAAAGAGTATCAGCAGAGGATCATCCCTGGAAGTGCTCTCTTGTTGAATTGAAATTCTTCTAAACCAAGGATTCCCAAACTGTGAAGAGCACACTATAGTACTACTAGAATATTGGATGGGTTCCTCCTAAATGCCTTTGTAGAAAGTACTTAACTGAGCTTCATGAGATAAATGCCTCCATACAGGCAGTACCTCAAAAGAAATATCCATATCCTGTTGAGGTCCTTGTTGTAGCCATATGATCCTACCCCTCCTCCAGCTCAGGTGAGCTCCTGCTCTGAGACACTTACCCCAGTTAGCTGCAAGGCATTCAGGCTGATGCATGAAGAGCTGGGATTCGATTTGACTTCTGGATGTCAAGGGTGGTATCGAGGATTCAAGTATGTGAGAAGTGGTAAGAAGGTTGTGAGATGGAGTCTTAGATAGGTGTGTAAAGATTTGATATGGTGCAATAGAGAAGGAAGCACTTGATGCATGTCTTGCACTTGTGCACACGTGCCTCTGGTACAGAACATATATCATTAATGAGTTTAACCAAGGGTTGATAACACAATGGTAAGCAACAGTAGGATGGAAGTAGTAAGATGGAAACCCCATGGAAGAAATGTAGGTTATCAAACAAGGGTACACTCTGTGTTGCAGAGCTTAGTGCCACCTATGTTGGTTTTACAGGAGCAGAAGGAATGTCTGGGCTGCAGTTTTTGTTTCTTGTTTTTTAAAAAAATATTTTATTATTAAGTACCTTTTGCAGTGCAAAATGCATGGACAGTCCCTGGAGCAAAGAATTCCTTTTAGAAGTGGATTTCCTCCCCTATTCCTTTATGTACTTTTTTTTATCCCATGAACCCTCTATTGTTTCACCTGGCCCACCCTCCAGCCTGGCTAATGAGATTTTTTCTGGGAACTGGGAAAACACACTGCTGAATCTCAGGTCTAGAGTCCATCTGTTTCTTTAGCCCTTTAATGAGACATTTGCTTTTAACTAGAGAAACTAGCTGAGACACCTGACATGAAGCAGTGGCTTTGAGCTGTGGATCCCAACATCGGGGAAGAAGGTGGCAGTTGAGATACACCCTCCCTATGAACCCATCAGCTGGTTTCTGTGCTGTCCTCTCCACCTGCCACTAGGAATCCTCAAAACTCTTGGTTTTCTTGTCTGTAAAGTGTGAGACTTTTTCCATTGGTTCATGGGACCAGGGCACCTCAGAGGACACCCCTGGCTCCATGCTAAAGCTGGACAGTGGCCTCTATTGTAGTCCCTCTCCTTGGCCATGCATGAAGCACAGGCTCAGATCAACCAGAGCAGTGGAACCCAGTGAGTAGGGCTGCAAACTGGGAGAAAGTCTCCAGCACAATGCCTTGGATGGAAAAACTGAGGGATACTGGTAAGAGGGAACTGCACCTGCAAGGAGACAACTGCTACATATAAATGAAGCTCCTCCAAAACCCATAGCTCTGCACAGACGTCCAACCTCTGCCATGCACCACCATGGACTGCACATCTATGTGTCAAAGTACTCCAAGATCCACAAAATATCAACAGAAAGAAAATACTGAGCTTGTGTAGAATCTGTTTCACCCAGATTCTGCTGCTTCCTGGTAGGTGTTTCTGGGGAGAGGTGAAGTCTCTGTCTTTGGGCAAACAGTGCCATCGCTGATGCTTTATATTAAGAGGGCTCATTAACTCCACAGTGCTGTTTCTGAGGATGAAAAGTCATTTTTTCACAGTGCAGGAGTTTTAACTGTGCCCTGGCTAAAGATTACTTCAACCTGCTATAAATTGAGATGTTTCACTAATTGGTTTCTTGGTTCATTAGCCAAATTGTGAGTATGAGGGAAATGGAAAAAGCTCAGAATGAATTTCCCTTGCAATCCTTAATTTAAATGGTGAATAATAATTTTACATTGAACAAAACATGTTATATGATTTGCAGTGACGGAGTTAACTTTTCACTTTGGGATCAATCTGGGATTTTGTACAGGCTGCCCAGGGAAGTGGTGGAGTCACCATCCCTGGAGGTGTTCAAGAAACATGTAGATGTAGCACTCAGGGATATGGTTTAGTTGATGTGGTGGTGATGAGTTGATGGTTGGACTGGATGATCTTAGAGGTCTTTTCCAACCTTAATGATTCTGGGGATTCTGCACAATTTCCACCTTTAAAGCTTTGCTGGATAAGGATCATCAGCTCTGCCTCGATCTGTCATGGTGTAACACCAGGTAGGAAAGTATAATCATTGCACTATAATGTAATAATCTCAAATTTTATACAAAAAGACTTTGTCTTGGGAAGTTCCTCCTCATGTATTGCACTAAGTAGTGAGATAACAGACATAAACAGCAAAAATCTTTAAAAGTCAGCTTTACTGCAGTGGATGCTGTGGCTCTATTTCCATCACAACCTTGTGAGTAACAAACCCACGATGTGTCCCTAGTTTACTCTTTCCAATGCAGTGCACTCAGCTAAAAATCAAAGATTAACTCTAAGCAGCTAAAGGGAACAAATTCTATTAGATCATCAAAGCAAGTGCTGTAGAATTTAATCTGTTTTATGAATTTTCTACTATTGATTGTTTGGCATGATTGTGGCACGGGGGGTCATTTGTGAGCACAGAATTGCTAGTTGTGTGACAGTTTAAAAAAAAGAAGGCTACAAGAAAGGTTAAATTAAAGAAGCTGCTAGAAGCTGGTTTTATAAGATGAATGTATATTATCTAAATTAATGACAGTAAACCTCCAATTAGCTGAATGTTGATGCAGAATTACAGCTTTATAAGGTAAATACATGTTTTCTCAAGCCAAAGAGTTGGGTAAGGAAATATTTAGCCTGCAACTCTAATAGGGTTACAGGTAGATGAACATTTTCTGTGCAAAGGGGCATGGTGACCTCGCTGCTGTTGCTGACAAATCTTTACAATAAATCTCTCGTTGCTTCCTAACAGCCTATGAAACTTATGACCTTGTTCTCTAGAGTATCCTCCCATAATATGGGATGGGCAAAAACCTTGACTGTGCTCCTTTGTTTTTCAATAAACAGCTCAGTTTTTATTTGAAAACAGAGATTTCTTCTTCAGCCCAGTGCATGTTGTTTTGCACTGGGAAAGTTTGAAGTGGAACCTCTAAACTTGTTTCTGGTTTTTTTATTAATTTATTGAATTTCTCTGTAAATATACATCAAAGTGAACAACAGATACGAACTCCTTTTGTTGTGGGTTTTTTCAATTTATACATACTAAAATAATTGCATAATGGAGTTATTTGAACAATTTACTCCTTGGAAAGGGTAGAATTTCCTTGCAGATTGTCTTTATGTGAAAGGTGGGTTAATCTCCTAGATGTGTCATCTCACAGTAAAACTGCAGTTACTCACATTCATGAATGCTTGCACTATACCATTTTAGTTGGGTATGGGAGTTTATTGTCATCGTGGCTTTGAATATCAGCAAAAAAAATCTGGTCTGTAAAAAAAACCAAACCAAAAACAAAACAAACAAAAAACCCCAAGCAAATAGCACCAAACAAAAACCCCAACCAACCAAAAAAACCCCACCAAAAAACCCAAACCAACAAAAACCAAACCCAACCAAAAAACCCATAACAAACAAAATCCCACCCCAAACCTCCAAAGCAACAACAACAAAACACCTCAAACCCCCCTTTGCATTATTTCTTAAGGTCTTATTTTCCTAAATATTTTTAAAGGATGCCCACAGTGTCTTTTATAGAGGCTCTGTGATGGGAACATAACAACACTGAGTCAGAGCATGAATCCAGGTACATCATTATCCTGGTTCTGGTCATTTATGTTCATAATTTAATTACACGTTGTGCAGAAAAAAATATCTTCCAATGTGCATGTATCTACTCAATAGTTACATCTCACCAAACCTCTTCCTATGCATCTTAGGAAAGATGGTTGATTGCCATTTTTGTAGATCTCTACCATATGGCTTCTTTTTTGACTTTTGCTCACAAGTCCCAACTTATTTAGTGTCAGTATTTTGCAGTAATGGTCCCTTTTCTGGGCCATTCTGGGAAAATACTGGTCCTTAGTATACTTCTGTTTTAGGATGGAAATTGAGTTTAAGGAGGTTTTAAGGTACTGTTGTGTGTATTTTGTTTGGTTCTTGGCTCTACTCCGTAGTCAGCCTGGTCTTCTGTCATTTCTGTATAATTTAAACTGTTTATATTTTAATAGCATCCACTGATTTATCTTAATCTCATCATATTTCTGAGATGCCTGTGATATTGATATCTCTGGTTTTTTTTAAATAAGCAGGCATTCTGGATTACTCAGCATTTCTACACTATGTATGTTTATTCAAACTCACACAGTGTTGCTTCGGTTGCTATTTTTATGCTCCATGTATAAATTCTTACTTGTCTTGGCTTTTTTTTGCAATTATTATTATTATTTTTTAACCTAAGACTCTTCCTTTCCACTCTGTCCAAAGATACAGATGCTTTTATAACCAACTTTTGTTCAGCTTTTAGTTGGGGGAAAAAAAAATAAAAATAAAAAAAAAGGAAAAAAAGAAAAAAATGAACAAAGAAAACTCTCAGCTTTAAAAGCATTAACTGTGCTGTTCTATTCTGGTGTAGATGGAGCCAAGCTTTCTTTGCAGGCCTCCTTCTTGGTCCCCAGGGTTTTCCCAGTAAAGCTCTTCTCTTCCCATCTCTCAGTTGCATTTTCCTGCCCAGAGTGGTATTTCCAACACACATAATCAAAGACAAATAATTCTATATGTTATTTGACCCTGATCACCAGCTGGACACCAGCCCACCTTTTCCTTATTTCATTTTTTTTTCCCCAGTTTTGATCCCCACTACTGTTTATTTTACATTTCTAGCAATCTCTGAGACATTTAGCAAAGCCTTTGGATATAAGATGAATTCCAAAATCCATAGCTTTTCCTCATATTGTGTTTTCTAACTGAAATCCTCTTGAAAGGTCACTTGGAGACTTGAAATACTTGAGTATTGAGATTGTTGTTGATTTTTCTCATCTTGATTGACTAGCCATCAAGCTCATCATGTTCTTCTGCTGAAAAGAGAATAAGCAGCTATGTTTTCTTGTAAAGAAAGAGCCCACTGAACATTTTTTTTGTATAGCTGCTGGTGGAACTGCATTGTGCACAGGTGGATATCCACAGAAATGACACGTGGATCTGATCCAATAATATAGACCCTACTGTGCAGAGGAGAAAACATTTCATATATCTGTGCTGTAGTTAAAGGAAAACACTTTTCAAAATGTTTATGATGGCTGGATTATTTTCACAGATCAGCATGGCAGTGTTTGAGTTGCAATTGTTCTATACACCCCCAGTGAGATGCCGTGATGGCTTCTTTATTGTCAGAAGCTGGTTTGTATGGAGCTCTTTCTGTTACGTGAATGGTCTTGGTCATCATGATAATAACGTGGTTTTAGTTGTACAGTTGACTGTGGATGTGTTGTATGGGATAATGTATTTACAGCTAGAGGCTTGCTTTGCTGTCTTTTCACCAGGTCTGGTTGAAATAAGAATTATTGAGTTCACTGTTCTCTGGGCAATCCCAAATAGTGTGTAATGTCACAGATGTTTTAAGTTGATTAAAACACTGAATTGACATTTCCTATAAGAAGCAGCTGAGGCAACTGGGGTTGTTGAGCCTGGAGAAAAGGAGGCTGAGGGGAGACCTTCTGGCTCTGTCCAAGCCCCTTGGAGGAGGGTGGAGAGAGGTGGGGGTGGGTCTGTTCAACCAAGGAGCAAGTGACAGGACAAGAGGAAACAGCCTCTAGTTGTGCCAAGGGAGGTTTAGATTGGATATCAGGGAAAACTTCTTCACCAAAAGGGTAGTCAAGCATTGGAAGGGGCTGCCCAGGGCAGTGGTGGAGTCCCCATCCTTGGAGGAATTTAAAAGAGCTGTAGATGTGGAGCTTAGGGACATGGTTTAGTGGTGGTCTTGGCAGTGTTGGGTTTTCAGTTGGACTTTATAATCTGAAAGGTCTTTTCCAACCTAAATGATTCTCTGACTGAGGAATGTCTGAAAGTGGGTTTTTGGTTTTTGGGTTTGTTTGGGGTTTTTTTAATAAAATATATTAAAAATATAGCCCTACCACCATCATATGTGCAAGGATCAAGTTGTTTCTAAGACTTTTTTACAAATATAGGAAAAAAAATACTGAAGTTTTTGGCTAGATGTTAACTTCTTTCAGCACTGACCTGCCTACGTATGAGTTTGATACCATTTTAATTAGTCCTTTCTAAGCAGCATCATGAAGTGCGTAAACTTACGTGTGTCACCTCAGTCACCTCTCTTTGAGATCAGCACCTCTTGCTTCACTCATAGTTCATGGTCTTAAAATACTTTTCCATTTAGCTCCCAGGCTTTAATGATCTAGCTTTGCATTGACAAAATGCAAAATATTGAGTTATGGAGAAAAATGTTGATATCATACAGTGATTTCTTTTTATTTTCTTTGGGAGAAGATCGATCATGTAAATGAGGGAATCATTGCTGAGAAGTTAACTTAAAATTTTTTGTTTCTCCAGTACAAAGCACCAAACCTTTTTAAGAAAATGGGAGATGGCAAGTGCTTTATGGAACTCAGTAGCAAAAGTTTAATAGCTTTGTGTATCCATCTTTGAAAAGCTGTAAGTCTGGTTTTTTTTTGTAAAGAGTGAAGAAGTAAATTGTATATTATTTCTGCAAGAGAATTAGCTTTTATTTATTCAAGGCAATCAGTGTTTGTTATAACTTATGCATTTGGAGAAACAGATTTTAAAAAAACCCAAAACATACTATCCTGGATTTATGATTAGGGTTGTGTGTGTGGTTTTCACCACAGTTAAACAAAACCTTATCCTTAAAAAAAAGAACTATTAAATATTCTTCAATTCCATATAATCCTGTATCATCTTCTATTTGGCAGCCGCACAGCAGCTGTTTGCTCACTGTCTTTTGATTAATTCTCTTACTGTTCCGGAGTGTAATATACCTAGTTTGTTTAGAGAAAGGGAATATGTTTCATATTTTAAATTTTAAAATCCCTTTTACTGCAGTTACTGCATCTTTGCAGATTTAATTAGGTCTCAGTCCCTTCCAAATCATGTAAGTCAAAGGTCCCATCTTACTTGTCCCCAAGGCATCATTACAAAAAGTCCCCAGATGGAGTCTAGTTTCTAACTGATGACTTTACCATATAGGGGCTAATTACTTCTAATCTTACACATTGATGAGACCGTATTTTATGTCTCTGAGCCACTGAAACTGTAACTGCCAAATTATCCTCTACTGTAATACGCGGGTTATTTCTCCATTAAATGGACTGGCTTCACAAATGACAATCCCTCCTGCCAGGCTCTTGCATTTCTGGCACACGGTTCCACCTGATGAGCTCATGTTAATCCACGTCATGATCTGGGATAAGCTGCTAGTGCCTGGCTGATTTAAGCTGGGAAAGGGCAAGTAGAGCAAAGCAAGGGACCCAGGAGCCCAAACCCTGGGGAGACTCGGGCGCTGGTCACCAGGGTTGCAGCTTACTGCCCATGTTTCACTTAGCCTTGCCTTGAACCATCAGCTTTTTCATTTTATGAGCAATAACCTCCATCAGATCATTCAAAGAAATGACTCAACACTCTCACCTTCTGAGAGGGGAAAAATTGTCTTTGGAAGTCTTTAATACATGAAGGTGTTGGAAGGCTAATCCAGTATAAGATGCCTTCAATCAGACCTCTTAAGCACCAAGGAAGAGGAATGAATATCTAAAAAGCAGCAAATAACTACAATTGCACTCTGATTTCATGACTACATGTGATGGAGGTCAGTAACACAAAGCTGTTTATTTCTTCATACAAAGCAGTGGTTGTTATCAACACTTCCTGTAGGAAAAGGTATTGGAAGCTCTTAATTCAAGGAAATATTGTATTTTATTACATCATGGCTTTATACAACGAAGCCTTTCTTCCCTGCTTCTTTCTCTATTAGTTTTGACCCAGCCAGATGGAGGTAACCTCGGGGTTGGCTCCCCAAAGGAGGAGCTTATTCCAGGATTTAGCATGAAGTTATAATAATTTGGGTTTGGTATATTCAGATCTTAATCCAGCTCTGCCAATAAGTAACTGCTAACTGGAAGTTTTGGCAGAAAAGCAGGGGTTTTGGAAGAATAAATTTTGGAGATGGTGGAACTTCCCCTTGTCTAGTTTCAAGGAAGTCAATAGCACCTTACTAATTTAACTATTACTTTTTAAAAACAACAGGGAACTAAGATAACAGTGCTGTCTGAGGGGGGGAAAAAAACCCAAACCTCACATCAAAAACCAAAACAACAATCAAATCCCCAACCCTCCAGCCTTGGAAATCCTGGGAAAATCCCAGTGCTATCGCTATGGCTACGACAACCAGAAACACTAACTTATACCCAAGGTACAGAACATTTTGTGCTCAGTTTCAATACTGTATTTAAATTAAAATAAAAAGACAGCAACCCACCACCCACCGCCTTATTGTGGATTAATAAACTTTCCTTAAATGTTGAATGAAGTATATAAATCTTCATTTATATACCTATCAGCATTAACATTCTGGCCAAGGTGTTAATGCCAATATTACTCTAACTAATGCAGTGACACATTTAGAGTAATAAGATGGTCCTAAGTCAACATGGCATAGACTATTTCAAAATAATACTTTCAGTCTTGTGTATGAGAAGCTTTTTTTCCCCTTTTATTTAAAATACCATGAATGACTTGCTGAAATTTGGATTTGTTTATATGATAGATGACTTCTTTCCCACCAAGCATCCAAATAATATACTTGATTGAGTGTATTTTAAGTTTCCTTCTTTTTTAAAGGGCAGTATCCTCAAAGCCTGTGTTCTGATCTGTTTAAGGGGGCCAAACCCTTTAACTCAAATAAGTGTATCCCTGCAGTGTGTTCCCATGTGTGACATCAGTGTGCGCTATAGGATAGCAGTTAACGGGATATACTAAGCAATGTACAAAAGAGTAACCCTGAATTTGCTTTTTCTTTCTTACTGTTATTTGAGCTTAGTCTTTGGAGTGATTAAAGCAGCACATGGATCTTGTGATAATCCTCTAAAATTGGCTTCAGTTGGTAGGATTTTAATTTACAGTAAATACTTCTGCTCTAAAAATTGGCCTTTTAGTCTCAACTCTCTTGAATAATGCAGGATGCTATAGGATCAATACCTGTGTATACATGTCTGTTTATCATGTATGTATCACAGGAAATAGAATACAGGATCTTTAAGCTCCAAGAGGAGAATAAATGTTCACGGTTTAAAATAAAACATTACTGGTTTGTGACCCTGTTTGCCTACTCATTGTGGGGCAGCTGTTGGAGTGCTCTCAGCACACATTTATACATGCCCCAGCAAAGGCCAAGCTCTTCTCCATTTTGCCTTTGGACATAAAAGTCACCAAGATAACTTTTTTGAGTGGACATAAATATGTCCATTATGAACCAAAAAAGCAAACAGCAGAAAAATAGTCAAAGCCCCATCCCATCCTAAAAAGCACTGGAATTTAAGTGAAGTAACTTCAGGTAGTAAAATAAAGACACCTATGTGAGCCTATTGGCCCAAGAAAATTAGGATAAGAAGATGTAGTTGTGCTGTGAGAACGGAGGAGGGAGGGTACATGCTACTCAGAGGAGCAAAATTGTTGTTTGTAGAAGAATAGTTGGTGGAAACTAAGTACTTCAGTGGCCTCTCTCAGCTATCTGCAGTGGTTTTGTGGTTGGGAATTGAGCCAGGACACCATCCTAAAACAAAATGAGGGCCCAGCAGTAGAGTGACAGACAGGAGTGTACCCACAGTAATGCGTTAGTTACCTGGGGTGATCCCAGAAGTTTGGATGTGGGGTGAAAAAGGGAGTGAGCTGCATTTCCAGAAGGATTCAGAAACCAGGTAGAACTAGTGGTTGTGTTTTGCCAGTGCACATATCAACTAAGTCAGTTAATCCACTGGCACAGTGTCTATGCAATCCATTGCAAGGAGGTGGGGTTAATAATTGATTACAACCCATTCCATATAATGCTGACTCTTTCCAAGGAATTTTTCTTTGGTGCTTTTGCTTGTGTTAGAGAGGGCGAGGGGGGGAAGAGTCATCTTGCATCATGAGAGAGTTCCACCTGGGAGCCTGCCCAAAATGGAAAGCAGAGAACCCAAAAGATGGTTTGCATGAGGGCCATAGTGATGTAGATAGGCTGCAGATTTTCATGCCTAAACTAAATTTCCAGCTGAAGCTTTCCTAAAAGAAAATTCCCCTGAAATTCTCCTTTGTCAAGGCATCCAGGCTTGCACTGGCTCTTTGCACAAGGACAAATCTTCCCCACTCCCAAAGCAAAGTTCATTGCTTTTGGCATCAGATGTATCATCACCTGGTCACGTTCCACCTGAGCATTGGTGACTCTAGTATGGGGTTGTGAGCTTTTAGCATACTCCTTCTTAAGCTTGAAAATGCTCTATAATGTTCTATAGGTCATTCTGCACCTTCTAGCTGGAGGATTTAATGGTAGTTAATGTTAGAGATAATAACGATAATGACCAAAGAGGTTTTTGAATGTACATTCAGCAAAGTCTGTCTGCTGTAACTGGTGGACCTGAAGAGACTTTTGGGACCAATTCTCATCCCAGAGCACCCAGTGGAAAGACCAAAGTTGAAAGTGGCCAGAATTTGGCTGGGGAAGCTGTGTTGGATGAAGAGCACAGCTAAATTATTTAATGGTTTATGTGTTGGCTCTGGATCAGAGATTGCTGCTGAACAGAGCAACTGGAGGACAAACAAAGTGGTGGTGGTGGCAATCATCTGTAACAACTTAATTTTGCCTTCCATAGGTAGTTACTTCAGCATTTCGTTATACCACCCTGAATTGTTCAGTTATTACTCCACATTGCATGATTCCAGGTATTCTCTGTAGTAAAATTTGGGTATCCAGTGCTGTGTCTCTGAGTAGGCACATTTAGGAAGGTGACTGTTTCAATAGTGTTTTCTCCTGTGGCTTTAAACAGAACAGATGTTGTACATTATTATGTTTAAGGTACAGCAGTACTGGGGTCAAGCAGTTATGGCGTCATTAGGTCGACCTCCAACACTTAACTTTTCTTTAAGCCTCTCAATTTCCATGATCTTAGCGTGAGATTTACATATTCTTTAGAGAACGAAAACAAAAGGAGGAAATTAAGAATACAGGCTAAGAAGAAAGAGGTCATTTCATGAGCAGCAGAGCTGGCAAAGCCCATGAGTTGGTACCTTGAGACCCAAGTCTCAACCTGGTGCTCCTCACTCCTCCTTGCATCTCCTATCCCATCCTCTTTCCCATCTGTCCCTGGTGCCTCCTGGCTGCTCCGAGGACAAGGAGTAACACCCGTACTGAGCAGTGCAGCACTATGGATGTCCTGCTTGGCTGGCAAACAGATCAAAGAGGGGAGGCCTGGTGAACTTCTCTCTGTGGCAGCCTCTCATTTCTACAAAGCCATTGATTTTTGCAGTAAGATTGTCAGAGATCAGCTATCAATCCTTCTGTCATGTTGGTTGAGAGAGCCCACAAGCTCAAAAGCACCAGCTTGGACAGGCAGAAGGATAGAGCATAAATCAAACTGCTTCTGGAAATCAGGCTAAAAATTTGACCTAAGTGGAGAGCACAGTGCAAAAGGGTTGTGGGAGGGGGTTTTTTTTTGTTGTTGTTGATTTTTTTTTTCTTTAATTGTTTTACTGTAGTAAATAATAATTAGGAAAAATCAAGACTTCTAAAACACAGGGACAACTTCACTCTAAGCATAGTTTTCTCATGTTATCCATTTTACTTATGCTAGCGTGAACGTGACCCTTTGTGTTTGGCCCTAAATCAGTCTTAGTGACCTCGTAATTAAAACATATAGGTATGTGAATTTCTTCATTTGTAGAAGTAGCTCCTAGGGGACAATTATAACTGTTCACATATTGAAATATTTTACAGACTGGTCTGGCACTAAAATGTGTTGAGGATCGTGTGTATATTTTATGAATGCAACGCTGTAGAGCAAGGAAGTCTTGCAGCAAGTAAAAGAAAATGCATTTTCTTACCCAACTGTTGCAGCTCTGATGTTGCTGAATGCAATGTTTTGGGATCAGAGCTTTTAGTTTTGCACAAGAAATGGAATATACAATCATGAGGTTTGGGTTGTTGCTTGGCAGTGGGTTATTGCTTCTTGGAAAAGTGGCCGGGCTTCTAGGCTGGTGGGGTTGGGTGGGTGCTGAAAGCTCTCATGCAGGTGACATCAACAGACAAAAGAGAACTTGAAAACTCTAAATTTCCTTCCTTGCCAACCAGTACTTAACAGATGCCAAAAGTTAAGGTTCTGAGGGCTTTAACTGTTAATCATTGATCCCAAGCTTTTTTGCACCCTCCATTTCTGAGTTGAAAGCCTGAGAGTTTAAAAATCAAACAAACAAAAAATCAATTACTAGTTATCTTTTGTTGAATTTGGTGCTAAAATCAAAATCCACCATGCCCTGTTTTATGTTCATATGATGATGTTTTTATTTTAATCTCTAGCATGATCTGTGTTTCTAGACCTGCTGCAATGGAATTCAAAAGGGCTCATTCTAAGATCAAACAAACCACGGGCGCGTAGCAAAAGCATGCTCTGAATAGAGATTTGTTTTTCAGCTCCCTTCAAAAGACAAATGTTGGTATTATTTCACCAACTGAAAAGTTTTACGTGGCAGAATAATTACTACATTCAGCTGCGTGAAGAGTTGTTAGATTTGGAGTCCATGCAAGTCAGCGGAAACTGGAATTATTGGGGAGCTGTGTAGTATTCTTAAATTACAGAAAATAAAGTTTTTTACTTTGTGATCAAACTAATGATTTAGAAATTTAACTTTTTAGGCTTCATACTTATTTAAATCTTAGCCATTGTGGTTTTTTCCTGAAAACACTGGTTTTTTTCATCTTGATTCTAGCCTACTGCACCCCCTATTATCAAGCAGTTTCTGATGCCTGTAATCACAGCAGTTAGCGTGAAAGACTTTCCACGAAGAAATAATATCCCAAGTATTACACAAAAAATGAATTATTCTATTATACAGATGTAATGTGAAAAGTCTATATTAAATTTGGCATGACTGGTGCTCCACTGAGTTTAGTTCCACTGTACAAATCGTTCACTGTCAAATTTGGCTTGGTGAACATCCTATTTCTGTGTTTTGGAAACAAAATTGGTCCAATATAGATGTGTGTTGGAGTCACTACTTTGATGTCTTGACAAAAGCATGTGTACCCATAGCACACATCATTTTCTGAAGCCACCACTGTATTAAGAGTATTAAAAGGAAAAGAGAAAATCAATAAAGCAAATACCATTGTTAAGCAAAAGCACGGTGAAAAATCCCTGCAGCAGGATATATATCGAGTCATAAAATGCCTGTGGAACAGACAGTGCACAGGTTTTCTCTTGTCCCCTCTATAGTTTCTTGTCTTAAAGTTATGCTCTTACAAAAGCAGAGTAATGTAAGAAATATTGAATTGCTGAGCCCAAACTACTTCTAGCTCCTATTATGCATAAACAGCTTTAGGCAAATGTGCACATCCTATAATTGCTACCAGCTCTGAGTAACACTGGTGGAATTTTTATTTACAAAACCCATTTGTACCATCAAATTCTGTGCGTGTTATGACCCTTACATGAATACACATAATAGCACTAAAATAACTCTTCATAAATATGCTTTTTGGCTGCAGAACTGCTTTTCCTTTGTTTGATTATGCTTAGTATTTGTCATGTTTACAGTCACTTCTCAGAATTTTCTGGCTCTATCAAACATTCTTGTACTTTCAGAAACAGACATGGTTACTAAAATGTGGATGTCTTAATCATATGCTGTGAGGGGGACTCAGAGTGGTAGAAGATCTCTTCCCACAGCTCTTTCCATATGACATGATTCTGCTAGTTGCATCTTTATTTTGAGAATATTTTAGATGCTCAGTGGTCAATAAGCCAAATAACATTACAATAGGTACTAATGAATCTTAGTGCAAGGATCTGAAGCAGGAACAGTATTCGGAATGTCTTAAAATTAGAGATAAGTAGAACGTGAAAAATTTCGATGTTGATGTTGCTTGGACTCACCTCCTTTCTTTGTTTCTTTCTCCTGTTTATTTTCTTTTCTGTACAAACTTCTGGCACATGTAATTGTTCATATTTGAATGTTTTATTCAAGTTTGTCTAACCCAAGAGTCAGTGTTTCATAGTTCTTACATGCAAGAGCAAGCCTCCAGTGATCACCTTGCTCTTCTTTTTTCTCCTCTCCTGCCTCCTGTGCCATGCCAAGTGACAGAATTTCAGAGCCCGACAGAATTTCAGAGCCCATCAGAATTTCATCTCCATTTGGTTGCCATCAATCTGCCTTTTCCTGCATGGTCTCAAACATCACCTCCAGGACAAAGCCCTTCCAAGTGATTCCTCTGTGGATGTTGCTTCCAGAGCTGTGGAAAGCCCATAGGAGGGCCTTGTTTAAAAAAATCCCAAAGAACTTTTTGATCTCAGCAGCTTTCCAAAAGAATAAGGTGGCCACAAACAAGAATTTTGACAAGAAAACAACGGTGTCATCTCCCTTGTGCTTGCACCTTACCTTGGTGTGAGGATAGAGCTCTTCAGACAGGAATTACGTTTGCTAGGATTACCTAGACGGGAGTTCCCTCCTCCAAGGAGAGTTTGGGTTTTTTAGCTGCTCATGCACAATCTCTCACTGCTTTGCAAAATCCTCTTAGGAAAATGTGTCCAAATGATACAAAAGTGTCGGTCTCCCAGAATCCTGAAGAAATGTATGGACAATATTGCATTGCTTTTAGCATTGCAAAGAGATGGGCAGAAGGCAGTCCTACCAGTCATAAAAGAGGGGGAAACCATGGAGCTTCAAGACTTCAATTGCTTAGCCTTATCAGCCTTGGGAAGCTTGATGGCTGATGGCTTGCCTCCTTGTCTCCAGTTCTTCCTCTCACTGCCAAAAGGATAGGAATCTGTGACATTTATGGCATCTTTTCTATTTCTACAATGAAACTACCAAAGGAAGTTGGAACTAGATGATCTTTAAGGTCCCTTCCAACCCTAACCATTCTATGAAAATTATAAAAGAGAATGATTTGGCTATTAATCACTGTTACCTGTCATGATCCACCCCAATTCACCATGCCTTACAGATATCCTTTCTCTAATGCTCTGTCTTTGAGGTCTCCATTCCCCTCCTACCACATCTTATAAAAATCTCAGAAAATCTCCAGGAGAGAGCTCCAGTGACAGACCAGAAATCAAATCTATGTCAGTTAAATCTTCCTGTGTACTCCCATTTGAGCCCTTGGCTTGAGTTACGTCCACACAGCTGGGCTTTGGCAGGTTTGGTGAGTTAGTCACTGCTTCTAGGGACTGAGATTTGTTAGTATAAGCTTATGCTGCCTAAAGGAACCTAGGAATGTATTCCTCCCCGTACCACAGATTTATTTAATTTTTTTTTTTTAAGGAAAAAAAGATGCCTAAAGGAACCTAGGAATGTATTCCTCCCTGTACCACAGATTTATTTAATTTTTTTTTAAGGAAAAAAATTGAAAACTTGGAGGAGGGCAAAAGGAGAAAGTGAAGAATCTGCTTAGTTTTGTCTCTGTGTGTGTGAGATGGATATGCTGGGGGTGATTCCCCACTTTATTTTATTAAGTGAAGATAAAGAATAATAACAATGCATAATGAAAACACAATATTTTTTCTCTTATACATGGCTTTCAAGATATAATTCCTGTGCTTCTTCTAGCCCCCTGATGAGCACCTTGCTTCTAATGGCACGGATAATGAGAGATTTACGACTTCTGGCTTTTTGATAGCAGACCAGAACTCATTTGTCCGTTCCGTGGCAGATCCTGCAATCATCTCTGCAGGCAGCCAGCTACAGCTTCAAGGTGTGCAAGTGGGGAAAGATAATTCCGTTAACAAATCTCATGATGCTTCTTGTAATAGAAGAAAATCCATCCTGACATCTTAAAAAAAAATATTTTTTCTATTTTGTTTACATAATGAAACCTGTTCAGACTGAAAGGATTTCAGGCTGTTTTGCTTAGTCTGATTTGAAAATCCCCCCAACAAAGCTGCCTTAAAATACCATTAACTTTGTGCAACTGTGTTCAAGTACTTTCTTTTGTGGCAAAGTACTTGTTTGTATTGGTTTGGAGGTTTTTTTTTTCATTACAAGAAAGTAAAGAGTAAAGAGTTGGCAGCTGCTTTCCCCCTTCTTTAAATCTATATTGTTGTTTGACCCCCTGTTGTAAGTAGGTGTGTGTTAGTTCTTCTAAGTTCAGCAAAGATGCTTTAACAGGACTGATCTACTCTCCCTCTGTCATCCCCTCTCATACTGTAAGTACAGTGTGGTTTCTAGCTGTGTTCAAGCTATCAGGATGATATCATGTGCTCCTTAATTATCATGGTGAGAACTGCTGGCTAATCTTACTTGAAGGTTGGTGAATGTCAAATCCTGCAGAGATAAAAATCGAGTGTATTTTTATGAGATCATAAGAGAGTAAGATGTGGGTACGGGGCTGCCTTCGTGCCCTGCCTGTGCCTCATCTTCACCGGGATGCTGCCTTTGGATCATCGTCAGTGCAACACCTTGAATTTGACATCATTTCTGAAGGCTCAGGATAATGTCCTTGAAGGATGGCAAGACTGTGCCCATGCTAAGTCTTTCTGGAGATGGATCACTCTCTCCACCAACAAGTAAACACAATGTTTGCCAGTAGATTCCCTATAAATCAATTTAATGCCAGCAGGGACTTTGCTATAAGACAGCATTTTCAGCATTCATCTGTCTCTACTTTTAGCACCGGGCACGTGAACTTTAGCTTCATTGTTTGGTTTTATTTTAGATGACAATACTCTTCTCTGCAATTTTATGATATTCTTTCTTTATGATACACGAAGACCAGAAAATGTGGATTTGGTTCTGGTGTTCATTTTGACTTGCCTTTCATCTTAGATGTATCTGTAATGTCCGGATGGTTTTTCTGGATGACTCACTTCAGATCTGAAGCAGTGAATTATGATCTCTCCCAGCCCTTGCTGAGAGGGAGCATGGTGAATCTTTAATGATGACACTCTTTTCCTCAAGGCTTCCTAAGGTATTTGAATTAAATAAGTCACAGGAAAATTTAAACAAATCTAATGTTTTAATCAGAATAAAGTATAAAATGGAAAATTTCTCCAAGTTGATTTTAATGATATGGTTTATCTGCGGATAACTTACAGGAGGAATAATGTATGGAAGGAGAAAAAGGCTTAAAAAAAAAGGCTTTAAGTGACGTCAAAGACATTGTATCAGCTGAGTGGTTGCCCTGGTGCCTGAACCTGCAGCAAGGCATTGGTGTCCTTTAGCTCCCAAGTGGGGAATTTGAGCATTTTTGGGTGATCAAGAGTGATGACCTGAGGGCTGTAGGGTACTGACTGCCAGGGACCTGGGAGAGAGCTCAACTACCCTGGCAGCTTTCTTGGATGGTGATCTAAGGATCAACAAAAAAGATCAACAAAAAATATATTTTTTTTGTAAAGTGGATAATTTTTCCCCTTTTTACACTGGTGTCTTTGTTCTGTGATGCTGTTTTATGGTGTTTTGAGGGAAGTGCTGTAGGTTCCTGGAGCTTGCAGAGGAGTTCATTTTGAGGTGATGCTGGTGGCTCAGAGAGGATGGCAGACTTGATCATTGTGGAGAAACCAGGGCTTGGAGCAGAGCAGAGGAGATCAGAAGTGCTGACACGCATTTGAAATTTGTCAGCATATGAATAGTAAATAAATGAATCACACAGAATCACAGAATGTTGGGGATTGGAAGGGACCTCAAAAGATCATCCAGTCCAATCCCCCTGCCAGAGCAGGAACCTAAATGAGATCACACAGGAAGGCGTCCAGGTGGGTTTTGAATGTCTCCAGAGAAGGAGACTCCACAACCTCCCTGGGCAGCCTGTCCCAGGGCTCCGTCACCCTCACTGTAAAGAAGTTCCTTCTGAAATTCAAGCAGAACCAACTTTAAGGACAAAAAATGGAGATGAGGCTGGGACCAGTGGTATAAAGTCATTCCAGCTCTGCCCAGTGTCACTGTGGGTGTCATCAAACAATCCCCTCCCAGCATGGCAGTCTGTATGTGTCTAACAAAAACCTGAAAAACTGGCAAAATAGCATTATCCAGGGACTGTTTTCATGTGTTTCTCAAGTTTTGTACAAAACCTCAGCTGGCTACCAACTAGGCTGTCCTGGACATGCCAAATATTTGCAGTATTTTTCACCAGCACCCTCACCTTTGCAATCTATCTGTGTTTTAGCAAGCTGATTTACAAGTACATCTTTTCTGAATCATTATCTGAGCCGTCTGCCAGTTGGCCCGAGGCAGACAACCAGGCACTCGAGACTGGGAGAATCGGTTCCAGCTGCACTCTGTAATTAGGAAAACCCTGGTCTGTAGCCGGATGTCCAGATGCCTTGCCAAGGAGCATATCATTTGGTTCAACAAACAGTGTTTGTGAGGGGAAAAAATAAAAAGAGTGAAGATGTAATAGGACAAAGTTCATATGCCAGCAACTTCTCCTCTTTTCCTCAAAGCATCTCCCGTTTGTAAGCTGGAGAGGTGGGTCACGGTGGGAAGGGAAGGTCTGGGGAGGTTAAACAAACCCTCGGGATTTCAGCTTAGAAATAAGTTTCTCATACTCCCCACAGAGATGGAAAGTACTTGAAATGCCATTTCTTTCATGCTTTCACACCAGGGGAAAAACTGAACTTTGCATTTCATTGTGTAACGAGAGTTTCAGTGCAGTTATGTTTTGTCAGCAATGAGAAGTCATATGAAAACTCTGTATGTGACACATTTCACCTAAACCCTTGTGCTCCCTGAAGTGTCTTCATTTCAAACACAGATTTGAGCTCTTTTTAATGGTTTGGGGTTTTTTGTTTGTTTGGGGTTTGTTTTTTTTTCTGTTGACATGAATTAAGAAATACGAAGCTTCCAAGAATAGATTTAATAATATCATGAAAAATACCAGAGCTTTTGCCACCAATGCCATTTAATCTATTTCAGCAACTAGATTAAATGACTTGCCAAAAGTTTGAGTGTTCTCCAACAATAGGATTCCCATAGTAATACAAGAATGTCATTGCACAGGTTATGGTAAAAAAATGCAATGCAAAACTCTTCTCAGGGTGATTTAGCAAATAAAATAAATATTTCCTCCTCTTCTTCTTGCCCCTATGTTTCCTGCCCAAGAAACAGCTACTTTTTTAAGTCAAACAAGCAAGAATTAACTAATATGTTCCAAGGGATCTGTGTGAAATTGGAAGTTCCTACCTACAGATAATTACTAAGCACAGGAGGTTACTTTGATAAGAATAACTTACGTATTATGTGTAATCTACTGTGTGGACTTTGACAACTTGTTCTTGTTTGACCCTGTAGTACTCAGTCTTTCTCTTGTGCTGAAAATACATTGGAATGAAATTCATGGAAGGCCATCTGGCAAAACATTTGTGTCTGGATCTGATTTATCTCTGGCCAGCCTTCTGGATTTCCCTGTGCACTGGTTGACATTCATAAGTTGATGTTCTCCTGTTGTAGCTTTCCAGCTTGAACTGAGACAACTGTAGTTTCCTTACTTTAAAGCATCTGAGGAAAATATTGGTAATTCTGTGGTTTTTTTATCAAACCTTTGGATTTTTTGAGGTCTTTGCTTTAATTCAATCCAAGAAATTCTTCTTTATCCTTCTCTACAAGTTATTCCCTATTTAGTTGTTTTAAAAAGTAAGTAATACAGCATACGTAGCAGCTCCACATCGTGAAGGTATTCTCATGTAACTCAGCAGAGTACTGATACAATGAATATACCCTTTCCATAAGGCTCTCTCAGCAATTACCCCTACCCCACTGCCTGTGGATATGGGTGGATTTTGTCCTTCCCTGAAAGTGCGGCACCTCTTTCTCGCTGTGCCCCACAACAGGGTGAGGAGCAGGCTCTGAGGGCATCTCACCCAGCTTTTGTGCCAGCAGTTACCACGACCCAGTGCTATATCAGGTTAATTGCATTTTCACTGATTGCAATTGTGCATTATTTCTTTGCCAAAAAAAATGTGTAGAGGACCCTCTGCTCCGGCTGTTTTTTGGATTCTCCTTTTTTTCCATACTGTGGCTAATGAGTCCAGCTGTTTTCTCTGTTGCTCAGGACTTTCTGTTGCTCAATGACAAAAGCAAACCTCTTTTTTCTTTTTTTTTTTTCTTTTTTTTTTTTTTTTAATGCCAACTGTGAAGATACACAGTGGTATTGGCATTTTGGAGCTGCACCAGTAAAGTATTTAAGCATAATTGAGTATACTTTAATTCTCCCCCTGTACTCTTCTCTTGTAATGCCCCACCTGGAGTACTGCGTCCGGTTCTGGAGCCCCCAACACAAGAAAGACATGGACCTGTTAGAACAAGTCCAGAGAAGGGCCACGAGGATGATGCGAGGGCTGGAGCAGCTCTGCTGTGAGGACAGGCTGAAAGAGTTGGGGCTGTTCAGCCTGGAGAAGAGAAGGCTCCAGGGAGACCTTCTAGTGGCCTCCCAGTACCTGAAGGGGCTCCAGGAAGGCTGGGGAGGGACTTTGGCCAAGGGCAGGGAGTGACAGAACAAGGGGTGATGGCTTGAAAGTGGCAGAGGGGAGATGGAGATGAGATGTGAGGAAGAAATTCTTTGCTGTGAGGGTGGTGAGACAGTGTCCCAGGTTGCCCAGAGAAGCTGTGGCTGCTCCTCTGTGGAAGTGTTGAAGGCCAGGTTGGATGAGGCTTGGGAGGAACTGGATGTCTTTAAGGTCCTTTCCAACCCAAAATATTCTATGATTCTATGTCTAAAGTAGAAGGTTCATCAAACACCCTGTCAGTGTTTTGTGGTTGCTGCTCTGTCGTGGGACTCAAGATGTCTTGTCAGGGGATAGACCTGATACCTTCCTGCTTTTCTTAGCTGCACCCAAGGAGATGAAGCCGTGTAGCCTACCGTGGTAGATATGAGTTAATGAACACTTCTTAAAGTGGAGCTGATTCATATTCCTTTGTTACTATAATGGTACACGTAAACTGAAATTCTGCCTAGTAAAAAATTATCAACTTCTGTGGCAGGCTACCTAAGTGAAGGAAAAATAATAGAAAAGGTCTTCCCAGTGGTATGACTTGTTGCTATAAAAGCAACAGCCAATAATGTCAAGAGGTTTCAGTCCAAATAGAGAATTTTTGAAAATTAAGTTTGGATGCTTATTACAAAATAGAAAGTAATGTAATTTCTGGCAAAACTACTGACAGCAAACATAATGCATCTTTGCAATAGCCCCGAATCCATGTTATATGGAAATTGGCACTGTGTAAAAAGCTGCAGATGAGCTAGTGCTCACAGAAAACAAAAGATGATCACAAAAGCAGAGACTGATGAACTGATATAATAGTTATCACTAAACTAGAAAAGTCATGATGTAACAGAATTTGTGATTATGATTTAAAATTTATTTCTTTAATTTTAATTTCTTTAATTATGATTAAAAATTTAATTTACTTAATTCTCTGTATTTCTTTAATTGTGAAGGTGACTTAGTTCAAATGAAATGAAAACTCATAGCATCCCACTGATTAATGTGGATTAATTCTTCTGCTCCCAGGTTCTGTAGACTACCCAAAAGTGACATTTGTTAAAATCCACATTTCCCATCTTCCCCCATTCCTCCACACTCATGCCTGAAGCCATGAATCATAGAATCATAGAATGGTTTGGGTTGGAAGGGACCTTAAAGCTCATCCAGATCCAACCCCCCTGCCATCAGCAGGGACACCTTCCACTAGACCAGGTTGCTCAAAGCCTCATCCAGCCTGGCCTTCAACACTTCCAGGGAGGAGCAGCCACAACTTCCTTGGGCAACCTGTTCCAGTGTCTCACCACCCTCACAGTGAAGAATTTCTTCCTAATATCTAATCTAAACCTCCCCTCTTTCAGCTTAAAGCCATTTCCCCTTGTTTTGTCATTAACTGCCCTTATGAAAAGTCCTTCCCCAGCTTTCTTGTAGCCCCTTCAGGTACTGGGAGGCTGCTTTAAGATCTCCCCGGAGCGAAAATCAAAAGCAGAGATATTCAAGCTTTGGATCAGCCCTGAACACAGAGTGAGACTGTCCACAAACACATCTTTGCAACAGGATCCCAGAGGTGTTTCAAGTGCCTCTCCTGGGAAGAGGGAGAAATAGGATCCTTCCGATAACCAGACCCCAGGGCAATCAGATCATTTACAGCAGCTCTTCCCCTCTTGCTTACTGTCCATTTAAAACCACATTTTCTAACTCACCTCCTCCAGGACATTGAAAATAATTTTATTTTCTCTGCTTTTCTTTTTTTTTCTTCAGGAGTAGCACAAAAGCAATGGGGCACTAATGGTCAGAGGACATGCACAGGCCTTCAGCGGGAGAGTGCTGCGGAGAGAAAATCAAGCTCTACCAAGGTAAAATAAATAAATTATCTTTAGATAGCAGTCAGCAGATGCACTCAGGTTTAAAAAACAATCGCTGATTGCTGAGCAGTGTATTTGGATTTGGTTTTGTTTAGCTAGGCTTAGCTTAGGCAGCAGAAAAGCCAAATAAAATGATGGCTAAATGCTGTGATTCTGTGTGCTGTTGGTGAGGGAGGAAAAAAACTGCATGTTCTCTAGGGGAAAAAAATTGTTAAAAACACCTCAGGAGACTAAACCAAATAGTATCCCAAATATCAGTACACTTTGTCTCAGATGTTCTCATGCTAAAGCCTGAGGTTTTCAGTTCACCACAATTACTTTGTGTAAGTGCATATTTTTTTTTCCCAAGATGCAGTGAAGCTTGAAAGCTCTCAATGAGCATGGGATCAGATGGTCAAACCTTAAAGATCCATTTCTTTACCAAAGATTGGGAGGAGGGAATAATACATATACTCAAGCAGAAAAAGGAAAAGCAAATAATTTAAAATATTGGTGCATGAGTTTGAAGCTAATCAGGAGCATTTTGAACATGTCTTTGGACTCTTGCAGGATGTCTCCATCTGTGCAGCCCTTAACAAAAGAAATAAATGTCAAATTAACTATTGGAGCATGAAAGCTGCATCCAAAATAAAGTTCTTCTTTGGTGTCTGGTAGAAATCTCAAGTTTTGAAAGGCATGCCAAAGGTCTTAAACCTGTAAGTGGAAGTAAATGCAGTGAAGAAAATATGAGGCAAAGGTGGTTACAAAGCATGGAAGAGACAAAGAAGGAAGAAAATGCTTTTCCCTGGGACTGTGAAATTATTGAATTGTCAAAACCACAGGCAGCTGGTTTAAACAGTTGATAAAATTTACTTGGCATTTCAACTCATTAATAAACTCTTGATCTACCTCTACCTGTCTGGGTTCCCAAATCAGCTTTCCCAAGAGCCACAAAGGAGCCCATTTTTGTGTTGTTTTCATGCATGGAAGACAGGAGTACAGGAATGGTTTCCCCCATGGGCTTCAGTGCAAGGTCTCATCTCTGGCACCCAAGCCCTGAGAAGGTTGACCATGGCACCCAAGAGGTCACAGATCTGTCACTGATGTAGTCTTCCTTGAGGAACAAGAATATTGTTTTGTGAAATACTTGTCAAGTACTGGCATGGATTATCAGATGATAGACACCCAGATACGACTGAGATGAATTCATAACAAGCAGGAGCAGTACAGCTAGCAAATGGCACCTAAACCCTGAATGAACTTGGATGAACTTTGATTCTGGAGCTAATCCTCAATTTTTGCATGCCTATTCAATGGGGTTTTGTTTTTTCTATTAGAATTGGGAGATCTAAGAACACAGGGCAGGAGCAATCGAAACAACCAGTTTACAGCAGCAATGAGATTAGGCCAGATGCTTTATTGCATATGACTTATGTGACCAACTGTGTGCATAATAATAGCAGGAGATTTTAAACTCAGGTTTACTCTTTGTTGGATAGCTTTAACATAAAAGCATCTGCTTTGTCATATCGAGTGATGTACAGTCTATCAAGATAGATGTTTACTGCCATGGTTGGAAAAATGAATCTAGGCCACTGTCAATCAGTTTTGGACATATGTGGTTTTACATCATTGATAGGTGCCACCAGGTAATGATAAGCAAGAGGGAATTAATGAGTCAAAATAGTACCCAGAATCCTTATAGGAATTTATCTCACATTTGTCAGAGGGATCATGGAGAAGTTTTTCCATAGTTCTAACTGGTGAGGTTGTAGAGCAGCCATGACCCTGGTGCCCGCATGTCCACTGCAGCATGTGATGGCATGAACCTTCAGGCTAAATGATCCATAATAAATTTAAATATATTATAAATTCCAGCAGACCATGAGGAAAGAGCTGTTTAAAGTCTGAAACCAGCAACAGCCTTTGACATGTCCATTTTTGAACAAACATAACAGCTACAAATCAAACTGTGACAATGAGCTATTGAAAATAATAATAATATATAATAATAATATAGAATTCAATAATAATATTGAAAATAATAATATAGAATACACATTTTTAATTTTAATATTTTTTTGCACCAGAGTGATAAGGTTTTCATTTAAGTCTCCCAAACAATTCAGAGCTGATTTAAATAGTGTGTTTTAAAATGGCATAAAATTATGAATAAAAGTTAAGAAATCTCAAACAAAACTATGTCGTGATAGATGGTAGATGAGAAACAGTTACACATATTATGATAGATTATGTTGATAATTTGAATCTTTTCATTTGCAGGAATCTCTGTCATCACCAAATACAAAATTGGTTTCATCAATGGTCACTTCACAGATGATTGATGAGAACAAATCAAAAGAAAATTGGCCCTCTTTGCCTACGTGGTCCATGATCCCTCAGCCCAGTGCTTATCACACCAAGCAATCTTTGGCTAACCATGGTTCGGTCAACATTAACAGAGCATTTATGGTCCTTCCCAGCAAAATAGAAATCCAAGCATCTTTAGATGACACCACATCTCCATCGGACTCTCCCATCACAGAGGAAAAACAGCATCAAAGACAGCAGAAAGGGTTTGCCTCCATAACTATTACAGCCAGGCGTGTTGCTGTGGGCTCCAGCGACCCAACCTGTGGAGCTGGGGCTCCTCAAGAACCCAACGCTTTGTTCCCTACCTCGGGCAAAGTCCTTGCTGCTCTCCATCACTGGCCTCTGCCAGGCCACACAAACCAAAATGCCTCTCCATTAAAGATTTCTGAATCTTGCTCACAATTAGGTGAAGAGCCACGAAAGCAGTTTTTTAACCCTGGAAACAAGGAGTACGGCGTGCGTCTTCAAAGCAGTGATGGGAGAGAGAAAGTACCACCTTCATTCCTCTCGTGTGTCCACCTTCAGGTTTCTCAACAGTGTCCAAATACCATTTACTATTTAGACAGGTGGCTCAATGTGTGCATTGGCCAACCTCAAGTTAAATGCCAAAAAATCCATAGGTCAACGTTGTCCTTCAATATAAATTGCAGTTCATCTAGATTAACAGCAGATGGAGTAGATGGCATAGCTAATGGAGAGCCCGTAGCGGAGATATTTCGAACAAAGCTCCTAGGAGAAAACAAGACTCCACTCAGATCAAACTTGAGTGCAGACTTAACAGAAAATGATGTAATTAAGGAGAAAACAAATGAAGGCTTTTTGGGTCGTAAATACCCTTGGCAAAGTGTCTTTGTCTCTGAACTTCCAGCATTTGTGGATATACCCAGAGGACTGAATAACGTAGTAACAACAAAGCAAGATGGCAATAAGCAGTCTGGTAGCTATCACACTCTATTTTCTTTCCAACTTCCTAATTCAAGTGATGAGACAGGTAAGTAATTTCCATAAACCTCAGTCTGGCGGAGCAGAGGTTCTGGCTGGAACAGACCTACCACAATGATTTTCTGTAAGCAGATAATAGTAATCCTTGCTTCTGCAAGGGTAGGATGAGTCAGAGCACAACCCAAATGCTTTCAGTTCCAGGACTACCATGAATATATTTGCCATGCTAGTGATGCAGAGAAAACTCTGTGTTTTCTGCATTAAACCTCTATTTTTAACCATTTATAACTGATTTTTTTTGTCTCCCAGCAACATGCAAACACTTAGCTCTTGAAAATAATTAGGTCTTTCTTTGTATAAGGGCTGAATTTCAAGGTGTGAGATTAAGAAGGAGATGACTGCGCTGAGCTTGGTTTTGTGCTCCTTGTGATTAAAAATGATCATTTTCAGCTTTTATTTAGAAGGCTGTAGAAATAAGTCCAGGCCTTTCTAACTAATGGCTCCAGACAAATGGTTTACAAATCTTTTAACACATTTGTTTCAAAGATCTCCAAGCATTTTGCAAACGTGAAATTTTCTTGGCAACATTGCTCTAGGGGAAGGGAAAGTTACTGTGGGGATTGCTTCATGCCCAGAGTGGTGGAGCTTCTGCTGCACTGGGCTGTAGCAGCTATTTTACAGTGCACTTGAATAACCACAGCTGAGTTTATTGACTCTCCAGGAAGGGAATGTGGATGAGAAGAATGTCAATGAGTGAGTCTGGTTTTTAGCAAAAGCACTAAGGTTAAAACTCACCCCCCATGTATCCTGCAACCTTGGGCTATGTTTAATTGCAATTACCCTGTTCCTACGTGGCTCTTTTGATCTAACGGTCAATAAACATAAGCTACTCCCTAAGATTCATTTGTACCTTCATCTTCTCAGGGTGAAAATGGAAAAAAAAAGAGATAGATGAGAAGCTGCATGCTGTGTCATGGTCTGGACAAGGTACAGAACTTGGGCTGCACTGTCCCTTTGCACCTTGCAGTTACTGCTGTGCTCACCTTCTTATGCCCAAAACCAGTGGGATTGCTTTGCAGTCATCAAGGCACAAAGAGTGAGAAGGCACTGCTTTATTCAGTGTTTATTATTGGTGTTATTTCCATATTTAAGAAAATTATCAGCAGAGGCAGAATTTTCCCCGCAGAAACCAGCAGTATCAGTAATTCCAGAGTCTGACCCTTAAATGAAAGCCGCATGGGTCTGCAGGGTGAAGCACCCCTCAGGCTGGCTGCTGAAGAAAACTGGAGATCGAATATTTCTTTATGTTTATAAAGTTTATAAGTGTAATCCAGGTTGTCTATTGTTGAAGGAGAGATGGTACAGTAGGGAGTGGGAAGGGGAAGATGCCAACCAGTGTTAAAGAGAGGAAGAAATGTTATGGTGTGAGGGTTGGGAAGGACCTTCCACTGGCTGACACCAGCAAATTAAGAGTTTCAGCTTTGGACTTCACTGCATACCATCCAAATTTTAAATAACAATGTCCTCCTGATGTTTCTGTAGAAAGTGTTACTTCTTCAAGGCTTTTTTCAACACTGTCTAAGGTCTCTCTGTAATACACCACAGAAATGATTATTAGAATAATATTAAGTCTTCCCTGGGCTTGGTATTACAGTGGTGGTCACGAAAGAATCACTTTTATTAGAAGTAATTAGAAAGTAAGCTAGGACTCTGATAATGGTTCCACAGTTTTCCAAAAAAGAGGAAATAAATGAGGTAACCAGCTGAGAAATACTGGAGGTTTTTTGAAAAATTATTTCCACCATTTGTATACACAAGAATATAGGTGTAAATAAACAGGGGAAATGTTACCTTTTTAACTGCTTCCACCTTTTGTGTAAGCAATAATGTAGAACGTAAAGATATATGTTTCTCTTGATCACACCCTTTGTAATATATAAGAAGGTGTTTATCAGCTTAGTACAACTTTCCTGTGTGAAATTCGTACAAACAGCCAGAATAATACTTCAAAACACCAATCGGTCTCACCAGGATCCCCAAAGTAATGAGCTCTGGCATAGCCGTCAGCCGTTAAATGTGACAAATCATAAGGAACCTAGTTAAATCCATGAGACATCCGCACTGCTCATTAAAATGAAAGGCAATTGGTGTGATTTTAACCGGGGAGAAAATGTAAAAAGTCAGTTCCCTTTAGTTCTGAAAATGGGTGAAGTGAGGGAGAGAAGTAGAAGTGATCTCTTAGGTACAGTACTCTGTTCTGGTGCAAATCTGGTATAGTCCTACATATGTTATACATATATCCTTATATATATATTTTATTTTTTTTTTTCCTGGACTAGTTTTAAATATCTAGAGAAAGCCATAATGGGACACTGTTGCCTTCATTCTTCTTGCTATGGCACTTCTGTGTACACAGCTCAATGTGACAAGACCTATATTGCAAGATGCTGCTTTACAAGCACAGCAAAATAACAACCCCATCAGCAAAGTCCTGTATTTCATTACATTTTCCCTGTTCTTTTAGATCATAGAATCATAGAATGGTTTGTGTTGGAAAGGACCTTAAAGATCACCCAATTCCAAGCCCACTGCTGTGGACAGGGTTGTCAACCACTAAAACAGGCTGCTTAGGGCCCCATCCAGCCTGGCCTTGAGTGCCTCCAGGGATGGGCCATCAATAGATATTTTTTCCTCCAGCGTTTAGCTCCAAGCCATTCATATTAAAGCTTTGGTCTGCTATATGTTGATGCAATGAAATGTTTGTGAAATTAAATGCTTAAAAAGAAGGAAAAACTGTATCAAAGAATAGGCAGCGAACAACTTTTGACACCGTGTAAATACTTTAACATAGTTATCTTATAGATGAAGGAACTGAGGAGAGTGCTTTGTCCATCGCATTTCTGGTGACCCAGAAAGTTTGTGTTTATATTAATTTACATCTGTAGGCAAAACCTTCCTGCCAGCAGAAATACAACTGGTAATAACATCACCATGGCAAAAAAAACCCCAACAAAAACTAAAACAAACCCAAAACCAAAAAAACCCCAAACTTTTAAGGTTAGACTTTTCTATATGAAGTCTATAAATGTAATTTCCAGGATGTGTAGCTGCCTTGTTAGGATCTGAAGTGGAGTGACCACCCAAATACTTCTCTGCTGTACAGGTACTGGGGCCAGGTTTGCTGTCTCCTATAGGGCCAATTGAGCCATGGCCTCTTTGGAGTGTCTTTTTTCTAATTTTTCATGTAACTTCACTAAAGTAATGACGACTCCACTTCTAGTATTACTTATACTATTTCATGTTCAAACCCAAATATTCAAGACTTGGCTTTACATGGACCTGGATAACCTAATCTAAGGCCCTGCTTTCAGCCCGAGGTTGGTCCAGCCAATCTCTAGAGGTTTATATTTCACAATATCCCACATTTGAAAATGATATTTTAGGAATATAAAGCTTGGGCTATAGTCACAGATGGTAACTATACTTAGAAATCCAAATCTCTCAGTGTTCAAAGCCATGTTTCATGCTATAGCATCCCAAGGATGGAATATGATCTTGTGATTTCACTGCTGTAGACTGTATCTTCTACTGACTCCATTGCTTTGGGTACTTTACCTGCATTATCTAGCAAGAAATTGGACCGTATCTGCTGAAAAATCCATGTTTCATGTGAAGTCAGACTTGAACTGTGGGAGGACATAGAATCATGAAATATAATTGTGTTTATTTTTAATAAGTGGCCAGCATTTAAATTCTTTGGGTAGCTTAAACAACATGTACCTGTTAATGTGAGATGGCCCACTGAGGGCCACATGACCCATCTCAGAGATATGACGAAGGTTAAGCCCAGGCCAAGCTCCATGAGGTCCTTGTCACAGATGATCGATGTGCATCACCCTGCCTTTGGTCACAGCTTTTAACAAGCTGTCAGAACTTGCTAACGCTCCTTTTAAGTGAATGCAGCAATTTCCTTTACTGTCTGTAGCTGATGTCTCATAAGTACAAGGGAAGTTAAAAATGAAAAGATTAGTCTTGTTTCTGCTGAAGACAGGAGCATTTTTAATCTTAATTTCTCACCTACCTTTCATGAAGAATATATTCCACATGAATATCTAGTTTTCTATCCATCTTTTACAATATATTACCTACTGAGCTCTATGCTGAATTATTAAAGAGAGACAAAGAGAAGAAAATGGGACAACTTTAAATTCATTTTGACCTCTTGATTAAACAATATCATCACTTTACTATGAAAGATTATGAATGCCAACATTTAAATTTATCCATTTAAACTTAAATAATCATCAATGTCTTGATGCCTGAGCATCTTCAAAGACGTCAGCTACGTTATAAACTGAAATTAGTGCAGAAGGAAGACTAGCTGAGGTGGAGAGAAAGGCAAATCCAGTTTGGATGGTAGGTGCTGTGCTGGTTCCCGCAACTCTGCATTGAGGTGCAGAAGATGAGGAGGATGCACAAGGAGTGCTGTAGGAGAAGCAAAAAGGACATCTCGTGAACCACAGACATATGTAAACTACCCAAAGGTAGGGAAATCAGGATTATGAGGTATGCATGAGTCAGCAGTGGAAGGTGAATGTGACACAATGGTGATGGTTCTGACTGCAGGTGTCAACGGGAGCAGCAGTTAGTGCAGGCACTGGGAGCCAGCCCCAGCACAGGGGGTGTCCAGGGTGTCCCACCTCCTGCAGAATGCTGGAATGAAGCACTCGAGAAGGGGAAAGACACATTGAAACCACTGAACAAGACAGAACAGAGAACTGGTATTGTAGTTGCTTATATTCCTTCCCAGAGAGAATCAAAAGTGACTTGAAAGCATTATTTGCTTAATTAAAGCAACCCAGGAGTGTGGATGGGGAAAACTGAGATGGGATCTGGGCTTTTGGGAGGTTCAATGGACTCAAATGATTACAGGCTCTTGCTTCCTTCTTAAGCAAGAGTTTTATGAACAAGTGCTGAAGCCAGCAGCGTGTTTGCTAAGGGGTAAATAACTAGACTTTTAATTGTTTCAAGAACTATTTTTATTTTTTTTGTGCATATCTCTCTCTCTCTCTCTCTCTCTCTCTCTCTCTCTATATATATATATATATACACACTTGTATTGGAGTAGAATCAGAACAGTTGGTGCTGTGGGATTTCAATATGCTGCTACCTGCAAAGCAAAAGAATGTTTTAATTTTAAATGCACATCAGAAAGCCCTGGGTGTTTGAGACATTTGTACATCAAGAAAATGTTTGTAGGTCACCTTTAAACTAATATATGCTCGTGGTAATCAGGATGGGCTAATGTAGGCAATTTAAAACTGAAGACTATTAATAGTATTTACTTTCAATTACTTTGAAATATTGCAATGAATGAATGTGGCCTATCTGGTGTTCTCACTTCATCTTCTGTTTATGGGAAAGTCACCACGCAACAACCCGGACTACAAGATTAGTGTGTGTAGGGGGGGAAAAATATATATATGTGTGTGTATATATATATATATGTACACATGAACAAGATATAATTAGACGAAAGCTGTTCCTTACAATATGGAATTTATTGTATAGAAACTTGAGGAGCTACAGCTGATGCTAATTAACTCTGCAGCCTGAGAATGCATACAGCAGTAGTGATGGTGAAGACAGGAGAAATGTGAAATATGGCACAGAAGATTTTACTTTAACTTGCACCTGCTAAGCAAGAGGAGCCAAATCTTCAGCTGATAGTCAACCAATAGAAATATCTGCCTTCAGAGGTGCAATGCTGATTTACATCAGCTGAGAATCTGGCCGGGGATGTTACTGACTTGGCATTAGGGACATAGCAGCTGGTGCCGACTTGTTAAGAACAAAGGACCACATGTCAAAAATCCCATTAAAAGGAGATCCTTTGATGTTTTACTTCATCTGGTATAAATTTAAAATGGAGGAGGTGGTCAATTTGCCTTAGTCTAGACGTTTTGTGTCATTGGGTCTGTGTCACATGACCTTCGTGTACTGTATCACATGCTGAGAAATTGAGGACTCGGTCCTTACAGATGTTGAAACCTCAGTGAGGAACTGTTAGTCCCCAGTTATGAGTGACTCTGGAAGATGCTGCCAGCCTTTGAGATAGACCTCAACCTGTGTGATGGGTAATAGGAGCTGCCTCTCATTATCTTGGAGGTTTTAATTCCTTTTAAAAGGAAGAGGAATCCTCTTCTCTTGTGGGCCCTTTGACATTTATGGAGTAACAATGTCTTGAGTTTTGCCCCTTGTTTCATATGCCTGCTGCCAGTTACCCCATCATCTGGTGTGACGAAGGAAGGGGTGATGATGCTCATCGGGTGTAAGAGGAGAAGTAAGGAATTAGTGTGGAGCAATATTCTCCACTTATTTAGAAAAACTACGGGACTCAGAAGAGTGATGTGGCCTTCTGCCCTGTCATATGGATGCACAGCTACCGTTGGAGGTCACAGGCAACAGGGAGAGATGATGCTCAAGGTTGTGTAAGTCAAAGCTGCCCCTAGGCTGGTTTTCAATGATGGCCCCGGTGATTTGGTAGCACTAGGATGTCACATTGACCCTGGCTGTGATGAGAGCACTCATATTTTCCTATGGAGTTAATTTTTCTTTAACAATTTCTCTGTGGTTTTAGGCAACAAGCACTTATGGATGGTTTGGGGTGGGGATAGTTGTTTTTTTGGTTTTGTGAAGGTATTTGTTTGGGGGTTTTTTTCACTTGTTAAAGGGCATGGTCATAAAATAACGTGACTGGAGTTGAAGGAGCTCCCCACCTTCAGGAAGCATGCTTTTCACTGATTAAAGGCTCAGTTTTGTACTATAGGGCATAGCAACAAACCTGTTGGATGGAAATGCCATTTTTTCCCTAGAAAACAGAAGGATGTCTGCCCTGTTACTGATGTTATGGACAGCGTTTCTGTAAGTGAAACTCATAAATTAGACTTATTTTCCCAAAGGTGATCATATTGTCTGCTGAAGACCCAAATTTAAGTTAGGCTTTCCTTGTTTTAGCATGTGAAAGTTAAGGGGTTGGTGTTTCCACTGTTTTCCATCTTGTTCAGGGTGGACATTTCTATCTTGAGCGGTCAGAGTTGGTAAAAACGTGAGATGATTTGAAGTGAAAGACTCTGGAGGGGGCAAGTCACTTCTTAGCTCTCAGGGCAAGCAGCGGAGGACTGAATAGTAGAGCCATTAAAATGATGATTAAGAGAAAGAGATGGTATATGTGGATTCAGTGAGTGCATTATGCCACTGGAGTAAAGGGCCTCTTTTTCCCCTTATTCACACTTGGTTTAAACTAGGAGCAACTCCTCTGCAGCCTGTGAAATGAGTACTTGGCTCAGTCTGGCTGCGGTAAATTATCAGAAAGAGCTGAACACAACTAGGTGTCTTTGACATGATGAGAATAACAAGTGGTCGATACATTTCTTACCCTGCAAATCACCATTTAAATGCTCTGAATCAGCCTGATTTTATTTTTTTTTTAAAATCACACTGCATCAGATTACTCCTTGAGTCACTACAATAGTACCTAATAGCTTCCAGCATGACGTCCTTGAAATGCAAACATGGGTGTCTAACTCAGATTTTTGTTACGTGGATGTTACATAGAATATCTCCTAAGTACAGCAGCAAATTCCAAAGTATTTTCAATAACCATTTCCATGGTTCTTAACAATATGAACAGAGATCCTCTCAGTCTAAGGACCAGTTACCTGGTAGCGTTGGATTTGGTAAAGAGACAGTTTTGGTACAGCATGGCCAAAAAGGCACAAGAAAAACAATGATGATATGAGGCACGGGTCTAAAATCTAAGACTGGTTATCATCAATGAGGAAATAATTACTAGGTGCTTAACCAACCTCCAAATTATAAAAGGTTTAATGAAAAAGGAATATTTTTCCTTTTATCATGTCCCAGCATATAGGAAGCAAATGGGAAAAATGTTAGTAAAATATACAAACGTTATTCTCAACCAGCTGGGTATTGGGACCTCACTGGTGCGAGCAGTCGAATCAAATCATGTGGGTGGATTATTTCCTGACCACTAAAATAATCTGCAGCAATAATACACTCTCATGATTCAGAGTGTAAGATGATCTCCTGCAGGTGCCAGGCAGGAACGGTTCCTTTTTGCTGCTGCAGTCATTGCAAATTACACTCTTGTTCCACCGAGCCTCTCCGTGTGTCACATCCTGTCCTGAGCAGCACGTTGCTACCCATTAGCTCTCTGAAATAAGTGACGTTCCCTTATTTAACACCAAGAGAGAAGATTGATTAATTATTTGCAAAATGTCTTGAGAAAATAAATTAGCAGTCACCACAGAGAGACTTATTGTTAGGTGCTGTTGATTAGCTGCATTATAGGATTGTTTGCTCTGAAGCCAAGTGTTGGACTACACTAATTTTGTCAAAAGCTTTCTGTAAACAAGCTATTTCTTGACATCAAGAGGCTCTTCCTACTTTGGACTGATTATAGGTTTGAAGCCTGATAGCTCTTAGGTACCCTTGATAAGCTTTCTCTTTTAAATGATTACGACTTTCTACAGTCAAATATTAGCTTTTGCAAAAAGAAGGCACCTTCTTTCCGAGATATGTGTCCACAGCTGTCAAAAAAAATAATCAAAAGAGATAGCTAGACAAAAACCAACCTTTTTTGTCAGAGATAATTTTTTAATCTAGACTTTTAGCTTGAGATGTTACTGATATAGCTCAGATAATTAAGCCTTATCCTCACCAGGCAGGGCTGTTTGAAGAAGCATTAGTATGGATACAATGACATGTTCATCGGGAGTAATAGTCTGGCTGATTCTTTCAGTTCGAGCTTGTAAAGTTGCTTTGATTTTGGGTCTTGACAATTCTGGGAATGGAGCTGAGGACATGGCACAGCCCCATTTTTCAAGATCCAGCCCCAGGTTTTTATGAAAAGGTAAATCCAAGACCTCATCAAGCATTACATTTTGATTAGGGAGCATGGGCAGAGCTATATTACTGTCAGGATTTTTTGCAGTTCGGATAGTATCCGTGGACGCTAATGCTGCACGGTGGCTGGCACTGCCTGTTGCAAACAAGTCATTTGACAGACATCTAAAGGTAGTTAGGGACATTGGTCTCTCTGCTGGTCAGCAGAAATTTTAGTAAAAACACCTACATTTTGTAGCCCTCCTTGCCAGCTGCAGCTTGTTGACTGATTAAAAGTGATGTCTTTTCTTCGGCAGTGATCTGAACAATAAATTATCCATCCTATCTTCCATCCCTTGACAAACACTGAAATAACTAATAATGTTGTCATTGCTCTGGATGTTTTCATTTTTCTGTGTTACCAGGCTGTTGAGATGATGTGGTCTGTTTACTTATATCTAAGATTGTATGGCTTAGCAGTGGTAATTCTTGATTCATGATAGGAATTGAGTCATCAGTCTTTGTCATCAGGAGGCTGGAGATTTGGTTTGGATCACGGATCACTGCTTGCCAGCTTGAGGAATGTATGGGCTCTGTACAACCTATGCCCACATATGCCTGGGTTTAAATCTTGAAGAAGGTAGAAGTTTCTTACTTTTAAGGAATATCAATTCATGCTCCTCTCTGCTTGGGGCATTGGCAGTGTCAGGTCCCATCATGGAGGTCTGGGGAAGCTCAGGACATGGGTCTTTTATTAAATTAAATAAAAAAAACAAAACCAAAAACCAACAGCTAAACCACCATCAGGTGGTCTATAATGTGAAGCCTACCCCCAGTGGTGATGTCTGATCTCATTAATGACACACAGTGAATCAACGCTGTGTGTCTCCTTCCCTGACCACCTCTTGTCAGGCTTGCTTGGTGGTCGTGGAGGATTTGTGGCGTTGTGCATCCGTTACAACGAGCTTTGGCCAATTTCAAAGAAGCACTTTGTCATAAATTGTCAAAAATCCATCCGAAACGCTAGGAAGGCTGTTATATGAAAGTATGAAAAGCTGCATTATCCTGCTGTAAAGTGAAAAGAAAAAAAAAAAAGAAGCAACAATGGAAAAGGTTAAGCTTGCCTGAATTGTCCATGTTTCAAGGAAAGGCAAGTTTAACCTGCTGTAATGCAGGGTCACTTCCTGTTAGCAAAACCCCCTGAAGGGAGAGGGAGGGAAATGTAAAAAGATTCTTTACAGTAAAACAATATACTTATTTTACTCAGAGATCAAGGATTCTTTTTTTTTTTTTTTTTCTTAAAAAAAGAGCTTTTGAAAACCTACCCCTGCTTTTACAGAATATTTTTAACTCCTCCAATATCATATGGTTTTCACTAAGTCATTATTTAAAAATTGAACTGTTGTCTTTTTCTTTCTTGCATAGGGCAATAATGACTTTTCTCGGAATGTAATTTTGATTTTGTTCCTTAAAGTTTTCTCCTATAAGCAGCTGAACTTTTACAACTAGAATCTATATTCGCTGAATTTTATTAACGGGGTCATTCAGCTTTCTGTTTCTTTGAGTTTTGTTCTCCTGTATCTCCCAAAACTTTACACTTGCGTGTCTTTGTTCATTAGTTTTAAAGTCTTTCTTCAGCTGGGATAATAGAAAAAACATATATTGCTAGTCATCCAGTTGCAATTCTAACTATTCTCAGAGGGACAGATATATTTCAAGTTTGGTGCATGGGGATTTAGATACACAATTCCAGATAGTCTTAATGAGAGTAACAGTCCTAATTCCCCACACAGTATATTAAAAATGGATCCAGACTGTACAGAGTGAAACCCTGTGATCTTACCTTTAAGTACCTTTGCCTTTTTCTTTTTTTTTTTTTTTTCCTAAATATCATTTGCATCTGCATTCGTTAGTTAAGGTAATTGACAGCTGCTTTGACGATGAGGGAGTTGATTTTTGGAGCCCATGTCTGGTTTGCTTTGCTGTGTTTTCCTGGGGATTTACTGCGCCAGGGTGTACCCTTTGAATTGAAAGGTTAATCCAAGAGGGAGTTAGAGGAAAGAATTTACCAGATTGGCTTTGTTATTATTCTGATTGCCTTCAATGTTAGACAAGAACACAGCACACCTTTTCTTATTGCCTTAGCTACAAAAAAAAGTCTCCACCATACTGTGAATCTAATAAGGATTAAGATTTAGTTATAATATTAGTACAAGATGTAAGGAAGATAATTCCATGCAGAAAGGATGCAGTGGTTTTATACCTGAACTTTATAAGATGTCTTGCTTTTTTTAGTTCTTTTTAGATGTCCTTTTGTTGTCATAAAATGCTAAGAAGCAGCCATCATTGGGTTTTTGAATTTTAGACTCCATTCCTAATTTTGTTCATGCCTTTCTTTCCTTTCTCTCCTATCCACGTCTTTGTGGGAATCCCTAGACCTCATGGGCAGAATGCCACTGGTGGCATTTATTTTGGCAGGGAAGGGATGCAATGCAGAAGGGAAGGCTGTCTCCATTTGCACTATATGTAAGAAAATTCCTGGGGCTTAATACTCAGTTCTTGGAGGTTACTGTACTTACACTTGGAAGCCAACATCCACAAATAGCTAGTTTGGTAGTTAGGAGTAAATAGAGTGTGAGTACTCCAGGCAACTCTTCTTTCTTTTATTCAGATCCATATTCTAAGATGTTAGAGAGGAGAAATGTGATTTACAGACAACTCCTTTGCTTGCTCTGGTCTCCACTGTTTTATTCTGCTACCTTGTAGCCCATTTTCACCACCCTGACAATTCATTCTGTAGTTTTGGATTCCAATGCCCAGCCGTAGCAAATAGCCTCTCCTGGGGACACAACAGTGGTTTGAGTGGTCTGAATATCTCCATCAAGAAGCTGTTTGGCTTCACAATGCTCACAGTTGTTGCACAGACTGATTCTTGATAGGAAGGCAAATTATCTCCTACTGTGATGCTGCCCTTGAATGAGCAGAAACTTCCTCCTTTCCACTTTCTTTTCTTCTCCTCTCTGCTTTCTGCTGGCCAGTAAACTATTTTAATTTAAAAGATAATTTAAAGAGATGATCTGTTTTCCATTCAGGTTCTCTCTGTGGCTTAGCTCCCCTCTTTTTTTCCCCCCTCTATCCTTCTGGTATCTTGGCTGCCTTTGTGAAAAGACTTCCTTCTCTGCTGCTCTGCAGTCACTTAATGTTACCTGCTGCTTTCTTCATCTTCTCCTACTGTGCTGCTTGTTTCTACCTCCTCCCACAAACACTCTTTGATGTCCATGACCCCATTAATCTGTCCCAATGTTTTTTTCCCCTCTATATGTCATAAAACATTTGTAGAAACACAGTATGTAACTGCAGGTATGGGAACGGTCAGGGAAGGAAGGAATAGATCACTGTATATGCATGAGCTCCAACTACGTGTATGTACAGAATAAAGTCTATCCAGTTTGTTGAAAACAATTTTCATCTGACAATAGAGCTAAGTTTTGACAAAAGATAAAGCAAACACTTGTGACAGGTGAAAAGTAAAGAGAAAAATAAGTTATACCAGAGAGAAGAAGGAGAGCGTGGATGGTAGCCTAGAATTTGGGAGCTCTGTGTGCACTTCCTTTGCAGATTTTCTGTATGGCTGTGACATTGCTTAGGATGATGTTCGTCTTAATGAATTTAATTAGAAAAAAGGGGGGGGGGAGGTTTCCTGTTCATGTTGATCTTCAGGGATTCCTCACCTAGAGGATCCCATGAGAAGCTGATTCCTCCCTGTACAGGCAGTTACTTAAGGCAGAACTTAAGATGTTAAAAGTTAAAAGCTTTCTGATCTGTATGGTCAGGGAAAAATGCTAGATATTCAGATCACTAAAATCTGTAGGTGACCATCATTTTGTAGCAAATAATATTTCTCATCTATTGTGAGTGGATTAAAGATAGGGAAAGTGAACTGAAAACTTCCCATGCTGCACTGCAGGATGTAATTTTACTTAATGACTACGAGATAAGGAAGTGTCTAACACGATGTGCCATGTCACGCTTTTGCATGGATTGGATCAAAGGAGAGAACCACTTCTAATCTTCTCTCTGTCCTCAACCAAGACATTGGAAAGAAGTGTTTAGAGAGGGGCAGCTGCTGAGAATGAGTCAGCAGAGAAAAGAATTATGTGGCTGCTTTTAAAAAAGTGTTTGTTACGAAAGACTAGTCATTTATTAAATTTCTGCAATATTGAGTGGGATAATCCCTGCCTGGTTTGTTTGGGTTTATGGACAGGTTTGAAACCAGTTGGGTTTTTTTTCCCTTTTATCTCCCAAATCTCTCAGTCGCTTTCTTTCAGAAGTTTTTAATAGCTGTTGATCCTTTCCACCTATATAAAACTTTAGGTCTCGGATCAGTCCATAACTAGAACTGACAATAGGCAATTTATGCATGTGATGAAAAAGGAAGAGCAGAGTCTCATGCTGTGTGCACGACTGTGTGGGTGTCTGCCTACCAGGGACCACTGCTGAGTGGTTTATGGGGATGGAAAATAGTTCCCATCTAGGAATGTCTTTGGATTTAATTTCCTATTTATTTATTTATTTATTTATTTTCCTATTCTACCTCTTCTCCCTTCAAAACTCTGCCTAAAATTCACCTTGGGAAATGGACATTTCTGTATGCTTATTTGCCCACACTCTCAGTTTCTAGAGTTTTGCTGGCAGTAGGACTGGTCAGTTTGAATCATCATTCAAGGTTTGTATAGCAGAGAGTTTATCCCACAAGCTCTGTTGCTTCTGACATGGCAGGCTCCTGCAGTCGTAGCTGCTGTGCAACATCCTTCTCATCAAAACAATTCCAGGGGAAGACATATCTTGTACAAACCAGACCTTTTTGCTGATGGTTTCTTCTGCAGTTTTGCACAGAGGTAGAACAGGGCACTAGAAACGTTGGAGGTGGGTGATGCTTTTGAGGCAGCCACTCCGCTACAGAGAGGTTAAAACCCTGATCCCAAAACCACTTGGATCAGTTGTCATCACAGCCACCACTGGATCCATAACTGTAATTTTGACTAGGTCTAACCAGTCTAAAAAGTTCCTCCCAAGTCAACAAGAGATGTGACAAAGACACACAGCCTATCTTTTTGTC
>NW_010329483.1:0-36003 GCF_000700745.2 Antrostomus carolinensis | reverse complement strand
ATTCTGTGATATAAAAATGGCCTTATATTTGCTATAGGCGAATATAAATTACAATATAAATATTTAAGAATCCATTCATATTTGTCATAATCCTAGGAGAACCCAAAAGTGTTTCTCATTGTGGTTGAGGCTTCCTTATGGTAGTAGGTTGTTTCATGTGTTTGCGTTGTTTTACTCAAGTGACAGAAGTGCTATAGAAACGTATAATGTTAACGAAGGTCTTTTTTTTCCAGAATGTGGCTCTAGTTGAACTGAGTGATTCTGATACAGATGAAGAGGTCCTGACTTCAGAAGATGACTCGGAATCTGAAGATGACTGTATAACTGATGAAGTGACAATAGACAACATTAAGTTTCCTAAAGAAAAGGGAGAAAAGGGCAAAATAGAAATTTTGGACAGCAAAGTGAATGAGTAAATCAATTTTATTTTACTTAAAAAAAAAACCCAACCCAAATGCAAATAGTGTTTTCTTACTTTGAAGACCTGCCCCTTAAACTATCTTGTTTCCCAATGTAGCATCCCACAGGATCATGTGAAATGTCAGTTTACAGGATGAAGAATTCAAGATTCACTCATGACTGAGGCAAGCTGGATTTCTGAGGAATTAAGTACGGTTTTATTCAACAAACAACACGGAAGTGAACTTAATTGTAGGTTAGACTAAGAAAGCAGCTAGAATTTGTGGCACTTGAACTGTTGCTTTGTTGAAGAAATATTTTTGTAGTGTGCTAGAAGAAGTTTTTGCTTCGAGGGCAGGAAAGAGTTACCTAGGAAAAAAGCTTTGGTTTTTATATTCCATGTCCTGTGAAGTGTTACGTACAATGTCTTCAATATTAAACATTATCTTAATGTACATTAGAGGTATGTCTACATTGCATTCATGGTAACAACTGCTGAACGCTAAAGCAGTGGCTGAGGTCATTTCAGGATGTGCTGGCATGGTAAGGACAGCCATGACTCAAGGCAGAGCCCAGCAAAGGATTACTTACCCTCTGCACTGAGCTCTGTATCACTACAGGTAGGTTACTAGCTCGTATCTGGAACGTTTGTGGGGGTAGCGCAGATACCCTCGGTACTCAAGCAGTCAGGTCTGCCTCTCTGGAACTGCAGTTGCTTTAAGCTACGCCTTTAATCTCCCATTTTCTGTGCCACATTTCTGTCATCTCCATTTTGTTAACAACTGCCACTGCCAGAAGGATGAAAGGGTGGAATTTCAGCTGGCCTCTAGCTGGATTAGCTTGAAACAATTGTGAAATCAAAATCAGTGAATGTATGTCGCTTTCATACTTACCTCAGATTGATCAAATGTAATGATTTGGGCTGTTGTATTTCCTTCACAGATCAGTTTGCATTTCAGAAGTATCTGTTGTGCTCCTAGATGTCATTCTTCGTTTCTTAAAGGAACTTCGTATTTTTACACCATTAAAGTAAAATTTTCTTTATTGTCTTTGCTCAAATACTAAACTTAATGTCATGGCTTGAAACCTGCAGTTATTTACAGAATTTATTTTGAATCCCATACTTAAATCTATAGTTTTAAGATCTGTTTCTGTAATATTTCTGATAAGAAATGACAAGGGTTCTGGTCTTTCTTTCGCAACACGATTTCTTAAAAATAGAAGAGGGCATGATTTACTGGGATTAACTGATTAAACCACAAAATATTTTAGGAGTGGGAAGGCTGAGAATCAACTAATGGGACTGCTATCTTTAATGGCAGCCCACAGATCAGATGAAGCTTTGGGTGGAGTTGCACTCTAAGAAGAGCAAGTGGTCTTAGTAGGCTTAGTTTGTTAGATGAGGTCTCTATCAATGGAAAATTTCCTTCAAACTGAAGATGGTTTGAAAACCAACATCTTAACTCAGTAATCTTACAAGAGATTTTTCTGGTAGATTTTTTTTTTTAAAAAAAGGTATGAAATACAAAGTAAAATCATGCTGTATAAAACAGTGGTAACAGTCCATGTGCACAGACACAAAAAGTTATTTTAATCTGTTAATGTAACCACCTTTCAAATTTCAGGCAGATCACACATTCCGTATCAACAAAAAGATAGAAAATATTTTCAGTAACTTTAACTTGATATGCATAGTTGAACACCAATGTTGAACTCTGTATGTGCTATACAAAGATCATAGTAAGTGCACTTTCTTGCATTGATTTATTTCTTATGGCACAAAGGTTTTCTGTACTGCTGAAGAATCACCAGAGCAGAATGTTTAATTGCTACTGTAAAACTGGAACTGGTTCATAGCAAAAATGGCATAAGTATATTTTAATTCAATTTAAGAGAAGCCTAATAACTAACGTTTTAAAGTGACCAGGTAAATATTATGTTCACACAAAGAAGTAGCCATGTGAGAACTCAATTCTTCAGTTGTATTTAAAAAAATAAGCCAAACCATGTTCTTGGGTTTTTGGGGGGTATTGTGCTAACAACTGCTGCTGCTGCTGCATAATTTAAATAACTTCAGGTTAATTTCCAAATGCTTTTAGAGACGAAAATTTCAACCCGATTTATAGAAACTTATCCATAGAAGGGGTGTTTTGGTTTGTCTTTTTCAGGTGTAGCACTGCAGACAGCATATCCTGGGTATAGTATTGAGTGCTTCATGGAGTCATTAAGATTCAAACTCTGTCAAAAGTTTAGGTTCCAAGTGAGGCTGTTACTTTAATATTCCACAGTGATAGCCTTGGTTCTGAGATACTCATGAAGAGCTTCTTCACCTGTACAAACATAGTATTCACCAGTTAGAATAGCAGCTAAATGAGAGAATGTTGTCAGAGACTGTGACTATATTATTAAGAAAAAAATTAAAATACTTTAGCCAATATTTGAGTCTTTACAGAACAATGAGAAACTAATTAACTTGCCCTCCCACTGAGATTTACAGAACTGGTTTGGCAAGAAGAGGCCAAACCCAATAGATGTGGGAAGAAAAAGGAGCTGGAATTTAACAAGCAGCCTCCTGGGTGGGACTGAAGCAGCCGCAGTCTCTAGGTGGCCACTGGGGGCTCATTGAATTTACAAACTTCAGTTTGTCATCTTTTTTTTCCTGATGCTATTACTCATTTTGGTTTCAGGATATGTCCAATATTTGCTAGAGGTTCCAAAGGCAAAAATCTGTTGTATCACTGGTTTTTATTTTTTTTTAATTTAATTTTTCTTTGCCACGAGGGTTGATCTGTCCAGACTTGCAAAGTTTCTTTGACAGACTAGACCTCGCTTTTTTAAAAACTGGTTTTGGAAAGACAACTTTTTATATATTTTTGTCTGTGGCTCTCAGCAAATTCTGATAGCATTTTAAGGCATAAAGCAGTTTCCCATGCTCTTACAAGTTCAGAGGAGAAACCTAAATTAGCATTCTTTTGGACAATACCTTTCCTGCTTGATAACATTTTGTAGCCTGTATGTGGCTCTGGACAAGCGGTAATGTGACTGCTCTGAGAGGAACTGGAGAGGAATATTCTGTGTGCCACAGTATTATTAGGAAATGTACAGGAAGGGCTGAACTGGAGGTGCTGAGGCAGGAATATTGTAGGGATGGGAGAGGAACTAGATTACAGTAGTTGGAGAAACGTAGGAGATGCAGGAAATGCGTCCATAGCTCATGTTTTACTAGATACACTGTACACAGGTAAGGTGGTTTTTTCACTGATTTGGACTGTCGGATGAGAAATGAGGGAATGAGAGAACAACTTACCTAAATCTTTCCCAAAGCCAGACTGCTTAAATCCACCAAATGGTGCTGCCACATCAGTTTTGTTGTATGTGTTAATAAAAACTGTTCCAGCTTCTAGCTTTTCACTGATGTAGAGGGCTTTGCTTATGTCCTTTGTGAAAACTCCGGAAGCTAAACCGTATTCTGTGGTATTTGCCCGTCGCAGCACTCCATCAACATCCCTGTGGGGGAAAGAAATTATTTAATTGCAACTAGGCAAAATAAACAAGTGTTTGCAACCTTCCCCCTTCAGTTTAATTGAAGCACCTTTTCCCATGCTCTTTCTTTTCCAGTTAGCTTTTTAAAGACAATTTATTAAGGACTAGTCTGTGTGTCAATCTGACAGATCTATGGAAATTCATACCCTTGCTTCAAACTTGTAAGGCTTGTAACCTCACTTTTCAGTGGTTAAGATCTACACTAAGAAATGTTAAAGTTGTGCTACACATAGCATCTCTGCTCAGCTACAGTACAATTTGGGGATTAGAGTAATACAAAAATAGTTGTAAAGCAGCTTGGCTGCAGATTATGCATCGGTTTGCTAAAATTTTGGCCCTGCTTTACAAGTTAATGGAGAGTAAGTGCTGAAACTAGACTTCTATCAAGACACAACTTTTCAGGCAATGTCCAGAGTGCTGTTTTCTATTTGCATCTCATCTCTGTATAGCTTCAGAAATCCATAATAAATCAAAACTTAAAAAAAGCTCAATACAGTCCCTGTCACCACACATAATTTACAGATGTGAAGGGTTATCTGTGTGGCTGGTTCTGAACTGCATTATCCAACTACAGAAAATGAAACCTGGTGGAAATAGTTACATGAAGTTTATCTGTATAAGGTTTTCATCTAATCTGTGTGTAAAATAACTCCTATGATTTGGAATGAAAGCTATTAAAACTGGCATTCTACAAAATACACAGAGATTTTCATTTCCAACTGTAAAGTGCCGATGTTACACAATGCACAACAACACTATATGGTCTTTTGTGACAAAGAGAAAAATAAGCTATTCCAATGGAAAAAATGCACATTTTGTAATTTGATTAAGATATTGCAATTACCACATCAACTTGAGTGAAAATGTTCCACTGAATACTAAGACTTAGTTAAAAACTGGTGCTTAAGGTTGCATTCTATCCTGTTGCACACTGCTAATAGCATTAGCTCTGTATCGACACGGAGCAGGAGACCCCTGACTAAAAAAGGATATTTTCTCAGAATTTAGCTGGAAGAGGATCCAGGGATTCAGACTGGTTTTAGGAAGTTTAACAAAATGATACTAGGTATGCTGTCATTTCTACACTAAGAATGAAAGTGAGAAAACAAAGTTTCTAACAGTAACCAGAGGAAAACGTACCCATTTTTAAATTTAGAAATCACCATCACAGGACCAAAGGACTCTTCCTGGGCAATATACATATGGTCTTCAACGTCTGTGAATACAGTGGGTTCCATGAAGAAACCTAAACACAGGATAGAGCATCATTTGAGCATGGTGAAAATGCTTCATGTTTGTATTGTCCGGCTCATTTATTTTCCATACTTTGAGGTCAGATATGTTGAGACTCGAAACAGAAAATACTAAGACTGATATGAATGAAGTACGAATGGAAATGCATAGGTGTAGGCACCAGAGAAACAGCAGGAGAAGGGTTAAAAGAATGTCCTGTTTTCATCAGAGCAACATGTGCTGTTCCCTGCCAGGCCAGAAGGTCTCCATGCCACAGCCCAGGGGACTCCTCAGGGTAAGACCCTACACTCTGACAGCAGGAAGACAAGGTTGCAGCACATTGAAGCAGCCACTGTTTTTCCTGTTGCCCAACAAGAGGACAGACTGTAGCCATAAAGATCTGTATATTCCAAACAGGGAAAAACATGCGATGGGCAGCAACTTTGCCTAAGATTTGTGGAGGCTGAAGTAAAGAAAATTCTGAGGCAAAAGACCTCTTCATAACAACTGTTCATTTCTAAAGGGTGTAAAAACCTGTCCAAAAACTAGTTCATCATTGCCAGTCAAGAACTGTCCTGGTGTTATATACAATTGATCCCAGTCACCTACATCTTGATGAGTGAGTGTATTTCAGTGTTAGTGGGTAAAATCAACTTCAGAGATTTTCTATACTTGTTCCCCTTTCTGTTAAATTTCCCACGTAGCTTCATTACACTGATTTCATACAGTTACACATCTCCGCTTTCATTTTATTAGGGGATGCAGTCTTTATGTTCTGAAATGCTGATGCAAATGTCTCTCCTTCATTACTGATAAAGGACAGATGTCCATGGAAAACGTTGCCTTCATGCCTTTCCATTAAACTTAGTATACATATTATTTAGATAGCAAAAAAGGCTTCTAATAATAACACCTTATGCAGACTCTGCTAGCAGTTTCCTCAGTCATCTTTAGTGTTTTGTTCATCAAGATGGATACAATTGTACTTACGGCTCTTGACAGTTCAAGGATGTTGCACAAAAAGCCTCAATGCCTCACAAACAACAGGAATAAATGAGCAAAAGATTCCTGTAGAGACTAGATTCTGATCCAGTTTCATATGTTACACTTCAGTTGCACAGCTTCTCTTAATACGAGCCTTGAAAGCCCTGTTCTCAAGTGTTATTTTGGGCTTACCTGGTACTGTTCATGTGATATTGCTACTTCGCATAATGCAGTGGAGATAACCATGATGGCTTTCATTTAAAGTGTAAAAGTTCCAAACACCTTTGAACAGTATTTTACCTGGTCTACGTACTTGTCTTCCTCCATACACTAGAGTGGCTCCTTCTTTTACTCCAGTTTCACAATATTGCAGCAGCTTTTCCAAATGTGCCTTGTGATTTTGTGGACCATGATCTGTAGATCTATCAAGTGGGTCACCAATTTTCATCTTTTTTATTTCTTCCACCTATGAGTTACCCAATTAAAATTAAGTTACATAACTTAGCAAATAGTTGATAAAGTGACCAATGATTTGGGATGCTTCACTGTTTGCACTATGAGGTTGGGGTCTAAGAAAAGGCAGGATTCTTAGAACATGGAATGCTCTTCCCTTTCTAAAATGAGGCTCTGTATGCTGTCTTATGTTTGATAATTTATGGTTACTTCTGGAAGTTCTTTTATGCTGTTTTCATGTATTCATTCTCTTCTGCTATTAATATAGGCATGTAAAATGTTAGCTTTTACAGTGGTGAATGAGTTATCACAGTGATTTCCTGTTCTTGAGCTAGATAAATTGATTTTCCAGTGGTAGAGTGTGGTGACTATTGGTTTTTTAATAATGACCTTTGTATTATTCTAGATACACTTCCAATATGCCTTTTTTAAAACTTCACTGCAGTCTTCAATCACATTGACCTAACTTCAGTAATTTTTTTAGTCTTACTTTCCTATTGCAAATATGAAATATTACTCAAGGTACAATATCTATTTCAGTATCACTTATTTGTGCATTACTGATGAAAATATCTCCTTTCAGTGCCTTCCTTTTAACCCTGTAAAGAGGTTCCCGAGAAGCAACATTGCCTATCATAAGCAATGAGAATTTAAACAAACAAAAATCAGAAGAAATGCAAGTGTCTATAAAACTAGTGGCAATTTGTGCCATAGTAAAGTATCTGCTTAAACTTTAGTCCTTGAATATCTTACCACTTTTCTAACAAATTCATCATGTATTGATTCTTCCACAAACAGCCTGCCAGCTGCAATGCAGTTTTCTCCTTTGTTGAAATATACAGCTCCCATACCCTAATCAGGAGAAAAACAAGTTAATATTTATATCCATCCTTTTGTTCAGTCTCCCTGTCATTCTGCTCCCTTGGTTTGCATCCTGTGTTTATGACCCTCAACAAGTAATGCTTTATGTAAAGGGACATCATCAATGTAAGAAGCAGACTATAATCTTCTAACTGGCAAACACACTTCCATGGAGACAAATGTCTCAGGATGAACCCATTAGCACTGCTCTTTCCGTATCACGGAATCACAGAATGGTTGAGGTTGGAAGGGACCTCTGAAGGTCATCTAGTCCAACAATCCTGCTCAAGCAGGGACTCCTACAGCACACGAACCAGGATTTTGTCCAGACGGTTTTTTAATATCTCCAGGGAGGGAGATTCCACAGCCTCTCTGGGCAGCCTGTTCCAGTGCTCAGTCACCCTCACAGTAAAGAAGTTCTTCCTTATGTTCAGGTGGACTTATTTCCATCAGTCTTCCACAGAAACACTGGCTGCAGCATCACAGAGAAGAGGGCTGGCAGCACAACCAGTGCATATAAAACTGCTAATCCACTGAGCAATACTGCTTGTGTCTAAAGTCATATGTAACTGAGTGAACATTACCTAACTCTAACCTGCAGAGAACCTCCTATTTCAAGAGTGTGCATTCAGACCCCATGCAGTTTGTTCCTTTTCATTTACCAAGAACTGATACCTGCCAATTTTTTTACAGGGGGCAGGGAGGTGGGGGAAGGAAGAGCATGACAAATAAAATTCCTAAAAAGTGTTTTTCTGGCAGCTGCAAAGGTCTAGGGACCTGGCATTAGTAGGCATGACCAGCATTATGTACTAGTGTCAAGTGTATGGCAAAAAAGCATTGTTTCACAATCATATAAAACCATCAATGCCAGGTATAGCTCAGGCCAACCTCTGCATCACCCTCTCTCACTTCCACAGCTGAGAAGAGCGGTGGGGCCAAGCAGTGTGCTGACTGCAAAGTTTCAGCTTTTATTATTTTCCATATAAACTTCACTGCGCAGCCACTCAGACTCTTTTCCTGCCAAAAGAAACTCCAAAAATGGAGAAACTGTATACTAGTTTCATCCTGGTAGCAGTACCTGCTTGTACTGGTTTAGAGAATTCACAGAATTAGCACTTGGTAAGACCTTTGTTTGCTTGTTAGTGAGCAAACTGCATCTGCTGTCATTTTGATGAATCAGATTACCTGAGCAGGAAATAAGATCCCTAAATCCACTGAATTCTTATTTGCACATCTTATTTATGAACTTTAAACACATTATGGCTGGTTGGGAAGGTGGATTACAGTGTGTGATGGTGAATTAAGAAGAACTATATAGCAATAGGGAACTCAATGTATATATTGAACTCACTTTCAGGCTTTTATTTTTTAAGTACTTTTTCTGAGTATCAGATTTTGACAAATCAATTTTAACATGTTAACTTTGCTAGTGAAAATACTTTCCAGCTATATTTCTTTGTTTTGATGTATTTTCTAGTATACATTTCTTGTAGTACTAATCCTTACCTTTTTGGTGCAGCATGAACAATTTAGTTGTGCTGGCATAAAAAAACATTCTGTAGAAAAAGAGTCTGTTTTCTAACAGATTGCATGATTTTTCATGCAAGGGGTCCCTACTGCAGTTTTTGGCAAGTCAAGAAGAATATGCAGTACTGTGAGGATATATCACAAAGGCTTTGAATATATTTTACTTTGAAGTTACATTACCATTTTTACGGCTCTGTCAAGTTCACAGTCACTGAATATGATCAATGGTGATTTGCCACCAAGTTCAAGAGAAACTTTCTTCAGATTAGTGGCTGCACTGTAAAAAATAGAAATAAACATATAAAACCAACTTTTAAATAGCTTATTTCATTCTTTTCTTCGAATCATATCTAGTGAAAATGTATAAACCTCTATTTTCCAATAGTCAGTAGAATTCTACATAAATGTAAACAACGATACGTAGTTATGCTTTTGTATTACTGCTACTTGCACAATATAGCTAATAAGATACTTCAGAACTAGATTAAGCAGTGTTTATTTATGAAACTTTTTCTGAGAGTACCTCTTCATGATCTGTTTACCAATTGGTGTTGAACCAGTGAATCCAACTTTGCGGACATCTGGGTGTTCAGACAGGTGCTGTCCCACTAATCCGCCTATTGAGGTGAGGAAAACAGCTTAACTGGACAGTACACAGGCAATTTGTATTACTCCAGCAGCAGCACTGTTACACACAGAGAGCTAACAATATGTCAGTCAAGTACAATATCACATCCTTATTTGTATTTACAGCTTTATTCATATGACTATGAAAAATCTCATATTAGTTAACTTGGATCACACTGATGTCTCCAAATTCCTCTGTCTGGACTAAAGAACTTCCTTCAATATTCCACTGTAGGTGGAATAATCTCATTTATAACAGAGCCTGTCCCATACAGTTAATATGTCAATTTCCTTCCTTAGGGGGAAGAGGAAAATGGCAACATCAGGTAACATGGTGTGGACCATGACTTACTTACAGTGACCAATACACACCTTACCAGCTTGCTTTAGGTCTCACAATCACATTTAAATACTTCCAAGTGATTATAAGATCAGGAGAAAAAATGAAGTTTTATAATCAAGTGAAATGTGTTTCTCTGTAACACATTATTTTTCAGAGTGTTCATGTTACTAGTGTGAACTTGTAAAGGGTGTAGGCTGACAGCTCTTACCACTAGCTAGAGCCAGGTGACATACAGATTTTTCCAGTTCTGTTCTGGAAATATGTGAAATCACCAATGATTAGTTGAAGTTTTACCTGAACCAGGCAGAATATTTATAACGCCCTTAGGAAATCCAGCTTTAACTGAGAGTTCTGCAAACTTCAAGGAAGTCAGAGGTGTGACCTAAGTAGAAACATTTAGATTAGGTCTCTTATTTTGATACATGATAGTATGTTTTACATTCAATACATCTTAATTTTGCTACAATATTCATCTTCTTACTCACAATATTGATAAATTAAGTGTGATGGCTTTTTGCAGAAAATAATTAATTCTTGAAAATGAGAGTAACATCAGAGCAGAATTGAAGACAATCAGTGCCTTTGTATCAGCATGTCAATTTGTATTAATATACATGCATCTTAAAACATACGACACCGTCAACCTATGGGTACATATGACAGGTCAACCTATGGGTGAAATCCACTAGATTGCCTGAATTATTTTGCCTGAACAAACAGTGAAGGACCTGAGCCGTCTGTACATTCCTTTTTGGTTTTACCTGAGCTGGCTTGAGTACGAGTGTGTTGCCTGCAGCCAAGCATGCTGCGCTCTTCCATGCTAGCATCATCAGTGGGTAATTCCAGGGGATAATAATTGCACACACACTTAAGGTAGGAAAAACAGGGAAAGATTACATTTTTGATGGCAGCTTTTGAATGGCTTTTCTGTACGTCAAGGCTGTAACTAAAAAGAAAAAAGTGATAGTTACCCTATTGGCTCTTTCTTGGTGAATGTTAGATTACGGTTTGGCCGGGCCTGGTTAATTGGAATTGTAGCACCCTAAAAGACAGAAGGAGGGACAAATCTTGGTACTGTTTAATCATTTTTATTACAAATATACTTGCCATATAGATACGTTTCAGAAAGCCATAGAATAGGCTTAAAATTTAGAAGCATTTTTGCATCAAAGGCACAGGGATGCTTCTACTGTATGCTTTCCTACTATGGATACTGTGATCAACTCCTGATTTTTAGTTGGATGAAATAAAAGCACAGATAACAAAAGTATGGAAAAACATAAATTGAGGGTCTGATGGACAAAAAAATTTTGAATGATATTATTGATTGTGGATATTAAAAGATACTTGAGGAAATGCTATTGAACCTGTGCCATGTGCATCAAGCAAACTCACCAGCCTTGGCCAGAATGTAACATAGCACAAGAGTCTCTGCACTTACCAGCATGATGACCACAATGACATTCTGCTCCATAAATAATCAAGAGCTGAGTAAATATGTACATCCCTGTAACACCTCTAATGATTTCTGAGATATTTAGAGTCACATTCTAGATCCATATTCTCCAATTGGAGGCAGACTGTTCTTCTGTGTTGCCAGTGAGACCCACTTTAGGTAAAATTCTAATTTTTCTTTATTTTTTGAATCCTTGATTACCTTTGGTAACACTGCTTTTTGGCACTGTGTCAGGGGGAAAAAAAAGGGGTAAAGAAGCACTGTCATTTATTATTTCCTTTATATATTCACTTGCCTGAATTTTGTCACACCATCCAGCAAAGTATCTGAATGTTTGCACAGACATTCCAACATGGGTCTTCAAAGCTAAAGTGTAGACAGCTCCTGAGTCGATAGACTCTATTGTTGCTAACTCTTCTTGATGTTCTTCCATCAGGTCTGCAAGTCTTTAATAAAACATTACAAATCCACATCAAAGAGAAGTGACATCTAACCACTGACAGCCTAAAATTATATTTGGTATGGCAAAAAAACATAATTAAAAGAGCATTCTCACAGAATTTGGAGGTGGAGCACTGCAGCCACGGCTCATTAATATCAGTAACAACTTGAACAATTGCCTGTTGAAGTCTGCAAATGTCTGCACATTGGCTGTACGAAGACATGAACTGTGAAAACTTACCTGATTGTTCAATTATGGTTTTGCACAAAAAAAGTAATTACTCTTTTTCTGTTGTACTCCAAGGAACCAATTATAGAAAATCAGACCAGTAAGTCAGAAAGCAAATACACAATACCACAAGAAATGTCAAGTAATCAAATGTACCAAGAAGGAATACTCAAGATCCTAGTTTCATGTGATTTTAAGAGTTTAACCAAGTGCATTTTAGATCCTGTAAAAAGTATTCAAAACCGAGTCTGAAACTTATTTTTCTGTTATGTAAAGTCTGCCCATTTAAAACATTTGCAGAGATGGGAAAATGCTCTTTAGTACCTGTTTTAACTGCATTTTGGAGACTCAGCTACAGGTCAGGGCACCAGCAGTAGTGTGCACAAAAATGGATACGGCACGTCAGGGACAAAGGAAAAGGTTCAATTTAATGCATGCCTAATATCTTCTATTAATTATTCCTTAAGACAAAGTAGCAGAGCTAGGGGCTGTAATGTAATGGTACAAACATTCTCTTTGGTTCAGCACTCAAAATCTCTAGTTTGAACAGAAGCCAGAGTAGAAAGGGGCCTTGTTTGAATTAAGGTGAACCAGAGCCTTCATTCATACTGGGAATGGTTTGCAACATAAACACTCTGGTATAGCTATTCTAGAGAGCCAGTCACCTAAGCAGAGAAGAGTTTAATACATGAATAATCTATGCAGTGTAGGGGAGTAACATTTTCCATATGCCTAACACAGTTATGCTTGCAAATCTTGGCAAATGTAAAACACAGAGCAGTAGTTCTAAGACCTTAAAAGTTTCTCTTTGGGGCAGAGTTAACTTGGGCTCTCAAGCACTCTACATTCCTAATACAAATTACACCCAAGTTCGTTCACGCTTTGAATCTGTGCACACTTGTGAAAAATTTAAGTGACTGACTGTATTTAATTTTAATATGAGTTCTGACTAGCCTGTTTTCTGTTGTGATGACTACTCAAGTTTTTTACAGTCCTCCAGGCCTTTTCCCAAGGCTTGGTCACATAATCTATGAGATAAGCAGAGTTTTCAGTTTTGCTTTCATTGTCTTTTGATAAAATGCCTGCAATGACTTGTAAAATGTAGCATTTTTTAGTACTTTTAAATTTCTAATTATATCTACTTGGTCCATAAGAATACGGTAAAAGAGGGGAGGGGAATTTACATCCAAGCATTCAATAAAGTAAGAAGTCTTACAGCTCTGTTCATGTGATAACAAATGATCTGCTGCATACACTACAGCAGGACACAGACACTTGTATCCCAAGTGCAGCATCCCATTTCTCCATGCTCCTCTTCCTTGGCTGCCAGAGCACAGACATGCAAAGGATTCCCTACTCCTTACTGTCTTGCTAGGCTTAACCCTTATGAGGACAGGGTCATCATCTAGTTGCATATTCCAAACGTCTGGATCCTATTGATCTTCAGTTTCCAAATCCTCACAGATGTTATGCAGAGAGCAGTGACACACCCCTGCACCCAGCCAAACTAAGAGACTGTTATTTTGCCTTGCCATCCAAATGCATAGCCTGCTACTATCCTACAGCTGCTTGCCATGCAACTGATCCTTCTTCTGCTGTGTATTCTGATGTCCAGGGCTAGCCTCCTGCCACAGCACAATGAAGGCTTAACATAGCAGTGGGTATGGGCACACTACTGAAGATTACGTTTTTTGAAAGTGAAAAAAATTCCTTCTCTTCTCTATAGATAAACATACAGTCCCCTCAGCACAACTGGCTTGGCCAGAACATCCAATAGTAATATTGATAATCCAGCAGACTCCACCCTGCAGAAGAAAGGTGTTTGATACACAGGATCTACTCCTTCATGGGTTCCTTCAGGCAGGGAGTTTCAGGTCTATTCAAGATCCTAACTTCCTTAAAGCCAGCTGCTATGTCAAGCCCAGTAACTAGTAGCTTTCCACATACTGAATAGGAACAGAATTTGCCTAGTACATCTCCTCTGGGCTGACAACTGATTTGCTGTCATGACATTAGCTAAATGTTAACCTGGGCCATCCAGGAGTAGCAACCTGCTTCTTTACTTATCTCTACTTTACTTAATCATTTGCTTGTCCTAGAACTGAAAAAGCAATGAAAGCTCTTCATATAGCTCCACAAAAGAAGCTTTCTTTACAGGGAAGCTCTGGAGCTTCTAGTCATCCCAGGTTTTCAAGACTCTTCTATCTGTGCTTGCTGTTAGGCACCAGAAGCACCATAGGGCATAAGGACAATGCACAGTAATTGGTTCATTAGCTGCCTCCAGTATCACTCTCGCAGTATCTAGCTAGCATGATCATCTTTCCAAGATCACCTCTTGCCCTTCAAGGATGAAAACCCACCATTAAAATATCATTCACTCAGCAAAAACTCTGTTTATCTTCTGAAACAACAGCACAGCCAAAATGAGAACCAGGCATTACCTAGGGTTGACACAGTGAAACAGATCCAAATGAGAGCTGGAAGTGTCTCAGATATATGTGGGATTCAGCTTAGAGTGTTTCTGCACAGGACAATTCTTCCACAAGAGACCATAACACATCTCCTAGAGTGGGTCTTTAGCCAGGTGAGAAGTATGCTGCATCATGATCCTGAAAAACCTAGCATCAGTTACAGTCTATTTCAAAAACAGTGGCAATGTGGCTGTATGTTTAGTGTATAGAATGCAGATGCAGGCAGGCTTAGCAAGGTCAAAAGTCTCTGCCTACCTAACCTAGGTAGACTCTCTCTTTAAAACTCAGCATTATTTATCCAGAAGGATTTGGGCTTTACAAGGCAAATCCTTGCAAAACCCCCCCATATAGATTAAGTGAAGATGTCAAGTATTTAAAAGATGTTTTCCTCAAATTCTTTGTTTCCATTAATAAATAAAATGGTGGCAGTGAGATATCACGAGATTCTTCTCTGCCACAAGAAAGGTTATCCTGCTAAAATCTGAGGCTGGTACAATGAAGTAAATTAGGGGATGAAAAACCAGCTAGTCTGGTTCCTCTGACAGTGGGATTATGAATATCCACCATATTCAGAAAACGTATGCAACAGTTCTTCAGAGGAACAAAACAATAAGATTTAAGAAAAAGAAAGAAACACAAGTTGCCTTTCACATACCTGTACATGAGTTGCCCTCTTTCCATTGCATTCATTTTTCCCCATTCACCATTTTCAAATGCCTCCTTTGCTGCTGTCACTGCCTTGGCAACATCAGCCAATGAAGCAGAAGATACACTGGCTATTACCTGTCCAAAGGTAGCATTGAGTTAGTTCAAACTGAAAGGCTGGGATGCAGAGTGTTACGCCTTCCTCCTAAACTTCTTATCTGGGTATAAGGAAATACTCAATGTCCTCAGCCCCAGCAACTGGCATGGGTGAGTCAGGCTGCAAAGTTCAGACACAACTGAGGTGGCAGAATTTGGAGGACACTGCAGGGACTAAAGATTCCTGGATCTTTCTTCTTCTTCACAGCAAGGTGCACTGTCCCACTGGATTTTACCCTCTATTTCCAGATGTAAAATCAATGAGATATTAGAAAAAATGCAAGTCTTTATATGTGGTATTATGATCCAATATCTAAACATGCTAAAATGACTCCTGCATATTCCATTTCTTAGGAATGGAGCTTCTGTTACCATAAACCACCATATACACACAGTATTTTATGATGATTATGTTCTATAAATACACACATTGTAAATCATAATACAGAATTGTTATTACTTTTATTTGATTCTGTAATGAGTTTCAGGAAAAGTACCAGAGTGTAACTTCTGATGACAGTGAAATTTGTGGCATTGATTTCAGCAGAATTTATTTACTCCAGAATTAAATGGCAATTACATGGATATAAGAATCACTTCTCTTATTTATAATTCTCTTAATTATAATAATTTATAATTTATAATATAGTTATGGGTTGCTCAACCACAATTCAGTAGTTCAGGACTGAAGTGCAACTGTACGTATTTTCCTATTGAAAAATAATTTACTTACTGGGAATTTAAAGGGACATTTTAAAGTCACACTTGCCCTAAGACATCAGATTTGTAAAAAAAGTAAAATAAAAACTGAAGTTGATGACTGACAGGAAATATTCTAAAATAAATTCTTCTTTAGCAGCTAGACCAGCAATTTTTGTTTGCAAAGCTAAACAAGAATGAAATCAAAGTAAAACATACAGCTAGGTATAGAAGCTGATGTACTAGGTAAAGTGGAAGAAGATTATTTTTGCTGTGCATCTTGACTGAAATGAAAAAACTGTAGAATATACAAACTGAGAAGTAAATTGAAACTTCAGATTATTTCCAGAGGTGGTTTATTGTGTACTTTATGGTTTTGAAATTAGCAATATTCAGTTAATGGTTTAGATTTTTTTAATAGGCACATAAATTGAAATAAACTGGTATTGATCATATTTAGAAATTACTTACTGATCCATCTGCTGGATTTATGGTGTCATATGTTTTTCCACCATCAGCATTTATAAATTGTCCATTTATGAAACACTGGTACGGCATATTCACAGTCATGTTGTTCACATTTTTTGAAACCTAAGAGTGAAATATACAACAAATTAATTTAAATTTTTAATAACTGAGATTTTAAGGTTACCTAACAATCTTTTGATATCTGCAGCCAATATCCAGATGCATTTTAGGATGTATATGTGGCTGTTACAAATGAGTAAAATGAAATGGAAATCATATTCTCCTTGAACACCAGTGACCATACTCTGAGATAGTTAAGCAGATTTCTGGGTTTTTTTAATCATTGGATTTCTATGTTCAAACTAGTACTGAACCCTGGTTAAGGCTGGTCTTAGTGGACTTCATTAAATGCATAATTCTCAAATTTGAGAAATCCTGACTTGCTTAATGACTTAAAAGACCCCAGAATCCTCTTTCACACAAATTTTTCTAACAGATTTTTAGGAGAAAAATCTAGCACTATTTGCCTAAGGAAAGCAGAAGGTCTAGAACCATTCTGACTAAAGCACACTGGCAGGACAGTGCAGGGGAGAGGGAGGAATATCTGCCTGTGTGCAAGCTACTCTACTGCATGTTCTTGATCTCCTGGTTTCTGGTACACAGTAAGTTAAATCAATATACAAGTTCCTTCCAAAATGCAAATATACAAAAGTTGCAAAAAAAAAGTCACAAGGAAGAGTTTGTATGACCAAATATTTGTTTCTGCATCAAGCAGTCTAATGCATTGTCCACTCTCCCATCAAAACCAAGAAAGACTAAGCCATAAAGGCAAAATAAAAGGTCTTACATAATCAATAACTAACTCTTCTTCTTTGTCTTCTCCTCTGAATTTTCTGACAGCCATTTGAATAAAGTCTGCAAACTTAGTGGCCATATACACATCTTCATTCTGTAGTTGAAGTCCACTATATTTCTGTTTGATTTCTTCCAGCATTCTAAAGATTTTGAAGAAAGAATCAGTTTAATTACAAATTAAATAATTCTTCAGATAATTGAATCATTAAAAGGTCAAAAGGGATCAAAACTGGGCACCAGTTTTTATGCATGTGAATATGTGTGTGTGTGTGTTTCTCTGACTGGCACAGAAGTTGTACATTTTAGTGAAATCTGTTGGTTTAATTGGGGGTGTTACGGAAAAGAAAATGTCAGTTCTGGAATACTCTTAGGTAAACTTCTGGAAATAAATGACAAACAGAATATATTGATTGATAAAACAGTATATAAGACTACTCTAACCAACACATGGAGGATGTTCAGAGCTCTATGAGACTGGTAAGTAATAAGGACAATAATCAGTTTGGTTTAAAAAATCTGACATGCTGGTTTTCTATCGTGGCCCAGAGTATCCGGGTTGCAAAAAAGAAGGTAACTGAGGTGACCCCACACAGGATGAACTCAGTGCATTTGTAAGCATGGGCTCCATTCTTTCTGTGAAAGGCTCCTCTCTCTCTGGGGAGTTCTTTGCTCAGCTTCCCAATCAGCTCCCTGGTCTTGAGATCCCTGCCACTGCATGCAGACAAGTTTGAGCACCACCATGGTCCCCCATGTGCTGATGTTCCTGAAGCTAAGGGGAAATTTGCTTGAATAGAAAGAGCAGATTTACATCAATATCTCCTAATTTTGGGAGCATAACTGTATCACATTTCAAAGGCAGGAAAGGGAATTGTTAGGGTATTGGAAAATATAGGGGGATTTTTTTTTAACACTACTTGATCAACCCTGATTTAAAACCATGATGACAACTTTGTTTCCATTAACTTTAGCTTCAGAATTTTGTTATTTTGAATATTTTTTACCTGACAACATGCATAGAGGATGCTCCAGATTTGAAGAAGTCTGTTGAATCCTCAATTACAGCAACATTGCTCAAAATTCCCTTCCAAATAGCCTAATAATACATAAAAATAATGCATGCAACAATGAATAATCCTCTAATTGCAAGAAGTATTTATCAAACCGTATTTTCTATGGTATCTGTGTCTACAACATGTATTATTTGAAGGATTCTAAAACAGAAAATTATTTTAAGAGAGTCTAGAACTGTCCAGAGACCTGATGTTAGCCAATAAACCCTTCAGCATAACTAGCTTATAAAAATATATTATTTTTTTCCATAATAATTTCACCTAATCAGGCAAGAAACCTGAATGGTACAATGCTAATAATTTCAGGCTCATTTTTTAAAGATCTTTATCCTCCAAATAATAACTTCCCATTGTGTTTGGGAATATGTTGTCAGCAGAGGAAGGACAGCCTGGAGCACTTTGTGACTGGATTGATGGCATTTCTGGCACCTGGGCAGAGTGAAGAAGTAGGTTAAGCTGCATGCTTGACATGGAGATTTCTTCTAACATGAACAGCAAAATAACTGTTAATGTAGTATTTCAATTGATTATAATTAGGTTTCAGAGTTAGCAGGTAGTGTCATGATCTAAAGAGTTTAGATTTATTTTTGTCTCAGTCAGTCAGTAGCTCCAGGCAGCATTTAGATTGCCAGCAAGCAGGTTCAAGGTAATCCTGAAGCAGCAGTTTAAAATATTAGTGCATCAAACTGCCTGACCTGTGCCAGAAGTTATTGACCCTGTAGCAGAGTCAGCAGAAGCGAAGACATCTGCAATTCACTTGCACTGGCACAAAATTTTAATGACAAATGTGGCTTTCGGCTAAGCCCCTGACACTGGCTACAGAAGGATGGATGACATGAGAGCGCAGCAAAGTGTCTCTCTGACTATGAGAACTTTCTGCTTCAGCTGCCCCTCTGCCCATCCCTCTGTCAGCCAGCCCATGTGTGGTGTTGTGGCAGAAGAGAGACGGCGCACACAGGTACAGGGAGAAAACTGCTGCTCTTCTCTTTCAGACTGCTGTTCTAAGACTGCCTGCAGCTTGTCCAACAGGACCACTCTAAGCACATTCTTGTGAGGAACACCAGAGCACAGAAGGCATTTCAGAACTGCCCAGGTCTGTCAGCGTTGGAAATCACACTGTTGTGAGGTGAAGGTCCATTTGTTTTTTCTCACTGCCACCTTCATCATTCATAGATATTTACCATGACTGATCCTGCAATTACTGTATTTGTATCACTTGTATCTGAAAGAAAACTTTCTAGAGTTATATGTAAGTACTCTAGTCAATTCCCTATTCCACCTGAATTAATGTCAATAACTAAAGATTCAACCCCATACTCTTTTGAGTACATTTTATCAAAAAATAATTTGCATGGCTAAATAAAAGATACGCCTTTCCTATAATAAGAAGTACGTGATGCTTTTGTCTAAAGTAATATCCTACTAAAGCAGTTTATTGATTTACCCTAATATCTTCTGCCATCTTTTTCTCCTCTTCTGTAAGTTCCAGGGCAGTTGTTTCATCAGTAGAAAAGTATTTAGATGCAGGAATCATTTTTCCATCTTCAAACTGCAGATTTCTCACTAGTACCTGAAAAATGAGAGGATATGATTTTGAACTATCTGGGAGGCAATACATCCTTGTGTGAAGAGGTTTTAGGCATTAATATAGTTATTGAAACAGTAAAATAAAAGGCTTGCAGGAAAGCTGCTATGATGCAGGTAATTTAACATAGGCTACTCCTACCTGTCTTTCAGATTCTCTCCTAGGATTAGTACATTTTAATCCATATTGGAAATGAATATGGATTTAGTGAGAAGCAAAACATAAATGTCTTCTCTATAGGATGGTAGAGGATTGATAAACTCAACTGAATTAGCTGTCTGTCATTAGCAGCTGGATTTTATAGCCTGAAAATTCCACACTACTTGCGCTTGAAGCTAAAGTTATTCCCTCCAGGCTCCAGTTTGCCGAGGTGAGCACTTACCATCTTCCCATCATTACCAAAAATGACTAGACCATTCTTGGTTACAAGTCCAGGTCTTGAAGCACCTTTTATTGCCAGCTCTTGTCCAGCAGGCACTGAAGCATCAAGTAATGATGACCCATAAAAAGTAACCACCTAAAAATAAATAAAATTAGAAGTGCATAGATGCTAAACATGCTCTAAAATTCTAATAATGAAAATATACTGTTTTGAAGCTTTAATATAACATAAATAAAATATACGTACCTACATATGGAAAACGTGTTACATGATTTCTGCATCTTTACAACCCAGGACATGTAAAACTTTGCAAGCTGCCTAAACCTGCAAAGCTGCTTAACTGCAATGTGCGTGCTGGAACCAGCACAGACAGGGAAGCAGCTTTTGTCTGTGCATGCCCGGAGTGTTAGACTGACAGAAGCCCGACTGTGACTGGTGGAGTTCTGCTCTGCTCCCAGGCAATGCTGAACACTGCCTCCCTCTTGGGCTCTTCTGTCCTTTCTGGGCTCTCAAATCAGCAACAGTTCCTGGACATTAGGGCGGAACCAGGCTTTTGGAGCAGCCTACCAGCAGATGGCTAATACTAAAGTAACAAAATCTGGACATTACAGCCAGGAAAGATAATATGATTTAAAAAATATTTTATCAACGTACTATGTGGATCAAACATATAGTATTTTTAATACATTGAAAGGAAGTAGTTGGGTTTGGATAAAATGAGATATATTTCTTCCTGCAAATGATCTAGGCTTAAATCTCTTTAAAATAAAATCTTCTTTGTTATTTCAGTAGCTCAGAGTGTTTCATTTTGCTGTTAATACTGTGATGTAGCCCACTGCACAGCATGGGCTGCAGTATACTGTAATGCATGCCTGCTTCCCAAAATGACTGGCACAGCCTGGTTCTACCCTTCTTACTTATTGCTTTGTACCATGACAATTTTTTTTCAGATATTGCTCTTATCTTTCTTTGAAATAAATGGATCTATCATTAAAAAAATATTAAGTACTCTGTTCTGTACATTTGTTTAGGTGCCTGTTCTAGATATATACAAAACATAGTGATCAAATGAGAGCTACTCCAATGTAACTCTCCTTTGTATTCCCCTGGATGTAGACACCTTTAGTTTTATAATAAAAAAGGTTAAAAAAGGGTATCGAAAATAATAATATTCTTCTAGTTTTCAGAGCATACCTGACCATCTATTGTTGCCCATGCTCCAGGCACTTTATCATGCCCTCGAATCCAATTGTGCAAAGCTGCTGCAGGTTGGTCCCAGGAGATCTAGGAAATCAGGACATGCCAGCTAATTTTTTTCTGTTTAGGTACAAATCAAGTCAGTAATGTTTTCCTATATAAGAATTAAAAATTCTCTCTCCTTCTCTTTCAACCATTCATTTATTTAAGAACGTGGAAAGGGTCTGATCTAAAAAAGGAAGACCAGTGATCTCCAGATGGCTAATCATCAAAGACCTATCAACTGAGATGCTCTTAGCACTTCTGTATTCTGTGCAGTCTGCATCTTTTCACAGATCCACCTTCTCACACTAGTATAATGAAAATGCAACTCTTGCTACTAGGTATTAATTCATAAATATGTAATATTATGATTAACAAATGTAATAACAAGAGTATAAGTTTAAGTTTAAGTTTAAGTTTAAGTATAAGTATAAGTATAAGTATAAGTATAAGTATAAGTATAAGTATAAGTATAAGTATAAATATAAATAGCAACTTCAGCAGAAGGGTTATCACCTCCTGCTGAAGTTGATCTATTTATTGCTTGGAACCTAAGTTCTTTAACAAATCTAAAAGCTTTTATTAAAATACTTTCTAATAATTTACTAACACTTTATAAACCATATTATAAATGGAATCCCTACTATAACTTGCAACTCCTGCAAGACTTTGAGGAAAAAGGAAATAATGTTTTAGGAATGTCCTGTGTATTTAATATATAGCACCAGTGAAAATGTATTCCTTTATCTTTGCAGTATTGTGAGTGTAGGTATGAAATGAATTAAAGAAAGTATCAGAATAGCTACTAAATAACAGAACTTGAGTATCAAGCATCCTTCTTCATTTAAGTAGAATAAAGAATATTTAGAAGCAAATTATAAGCCAATGAGCATAGGTTTAGAGCAGGAAGATTAAGCTAGTTCACTCCAAGGGAGCTCCTTATATCTTCTATCAAAGAGATGAATAAACTACCCTTATGCAAAGATATTTGTTTCTAAGGTAAGTCAAGAACTGAAATATGATACAAAGCATAACATCCAATATTTCAGGTGTAAAGGACTACATTCACCATGGATTTTTTGTTTTAATTTTTTAATTTTTGCACTGCTCTAGGAAAGGAAGATATAACAGGCAGCATCTGCTATCATTTTATGGTGGTCTTCCACCACAAAGAAGGTGTGGCTAATGCGGTGGGGGGTGCTTATAGAATATAATTCTTATATGGGTGCTTAAAGAATTTTTGGTTTTGATATTTGTTTACTTGACCTATATTTTGTTTTCCTGGTGTGAACGGGAAAGGTGCCAACACTTTCTTTTCCTGACATCAAATCTATTTCTGGTAGAGAATTTTGTATGGACTGTTGGTAATCAAAGAGAGCTATTTCCATTCAATGCTGTATTTAAAGGTATGGTAACATTAAGAATCCACTGAAAGTGCAGCTGCCATCTAGCTGTGTGTAGATGACTCCAAGTAGGACACCAAGTTTCTAAATATATGTAACTGCTGAAAGGGAATAGGAACTTAACCTGGGGCTCCATTACATGCATCACTGGAGTTATCTCAGGAATAAGAGGTGGGGAAACAGCTGAGTTAAAATTCATGTAAACTTGATATCGCTAGTATTGTAATCTGAGTTAATAACAACTTTTCTAGTGATATGCACAAAGCAAAGTGTTATTTAACACTACCTCTGCATTTTCCTTTTTCTGGATCCCTTCATATGTTGCCCCTTCTTTAGGCTGAGGTATACGAGGGGCCTTACCATCAGCAATTAGATGTACAGCTTCCACCTAAGTGAAAAAGTAACAGATTTCATGTTAGCTTCGTTCACCTTTTTTCCTCAGTTGTACTTGAGAACGACAGAAAAAGACTTTCTGCCACAAGGGGAACTGGTTTATTTTTAAAACCTAGGACTTCAAGAATCTAGGGGACCAATGCTGCACTGATTAACATACATATATGCTTAAATTTCTTTGACAAAAGAAATAGCCTCAGAAATTTGATGGGAGTACCTAGTCACCAAATATACAGCAGCTGCCTGAATTCCGCAGGACCAGAATGTGGCTCTGTATGTTTGCATTCAACTCTTTCCTTTTTGTTTCTGCAAAAAGTTATTTCTCTGCATTTAAATGGGAGAGAGAAAAAATTTCTCTAACAATCCATGATGAATATTTTTATGCATTTTCTTGTCTTCATTTTAAAACAACAACAAAAAAGACAAGCATGCAAAATCCAAAGCCAGTCCACCAGGGCTCTGAACTTAAAACACTACCTCCCTTTTTTTTTCAACCTCACCCCTAACTTTCTGTTCTCTCTGAGCCTGTAAAAAATTTCACGTTGTAAAAACATCCAAGAAATCTGTGGAAAGAGCTATATTCCAGGCAAATCCGCCTTCTTGCTCTCTGTGGAAACAGGATATGCTCTGCCCGCTGCCAGCAATAAATACTCTGAGGCCATCTCCTCAGCTGTTGTGAAGCATCACAGCTCCACTGAAGTCTAGGAGTGGCCTGAGCACCACAACCTGTCTTTCTAAATGCATGCATCTTGTCTATATTTCCTTTACTTTCAAACTCCAGCAGATGCTTTTCTTTTCCTCTTAAAATGTTGATATTTATTTCAGCTAAACATACCATAGCCTTTATTCCTTCTGGGAAGAGAAACCGGTTATACAAGTCATCCACAGTATCATTTTGGCCAACATCACATTCTCGCTGCAGAAGTATTGGTCCAGTGTCCAAACCATCATCAGCCCAAAAAATAGTAAATCCTGCTTTCTTATCTCCTTGAATTAAAGTCCTGGACATAAAAAAAAAAAGCCTTACAGTAAATACAGACAGTATGAAAGCAGTCAGGGATATCAACCTGTCTGTTACACATTCATTTGTGTTAAGTAAGATAGAAAAGAAAACCCTAACCATCTTTAATACAAGTTTCATTGCACATTTAATAGCCAGAAACCCACAGTTTTGATACTGTTGATGTGTGGTTTCCACAAAGTGACATAAGAAATACTGCAACAGAATACAGGGTGTCTATCAAACAGTTCATTAAGATAAAGATTTTTAAATTATTATTAGTGGTAAGACACACAGAGCAAAAGGTGTGCCCTAGTTATGACATAATTTGAAAGATGGAAACATCTAGACAGCATATCATCTGGATATAATCCATAGTTTACTGTAATTAGCTAAGCCTCACAATTTATCTGTAGGTCAGGAAGGGAAGTACAACTGGCCCACAGCTGAAAAAGAGTTAAACTCAGAGCGGAAAATGGTGGATATGCAACTGGTTAAGGAAAAGTTATTAAGGGAATTTATATCCAGACGGATTCTCAGCTGCTGTGAACGAACATAACACTGCTTACAATAGCCCTATGCCAATTTACATCAGTTCAGAATCTGTCTGTGAATCTGAAGGGAACTTCAGCCGCTTAGATTTCCAGTTCTCCTTTGGAGCTGCACATGCCTCTGAATGATGTATAATGAAACAGAAGTGTGTTTAAGGCAGCAGCCAGAAATCGAGATAAATATATCCTTCCTACACACTTTTAACCATTTGTCTGCATGCAGACACCAATGCCATTTTCTGTAAGACGTATCTCACATAAATATTCCTTTGGTAGTCCATGTTGTAATGGGATCATCTGAGATCTGGCTTACACACATGAAAATTCACTATTAATTGTAAGCAGTGTAAACTACATTATTAAAAGGAGTAAAGCACCCATTTGTGCAGAATGAGGGACAAACTCAAAAGACAACTGGGGAAATTGACAGGTTCAAAAAAGTGAAAGCTTACAGAAGTTTGTCTAGGCCATATCAGATCCTTCATACATTTAAGCACCATCTTTTGTGTTTTATATTATGTACAAATGCCAAAAGAGCACCCTGGTGAGAACGCATGTGCATGTCCTCTGCATGGACAGGAAATAGAACGTACCATGGGCAAATGTCCCTGATGCTGAATAGGTGATAAGATGGGAACTACTGTGTGCCCCCTCCTCTGGCCACCAGCTTCCTCTGCAGACAGCTGCTGACAACATAGTGGCAGCAGCTGGAAGAGGCTGTAAAGGATGGAGTGAGGAACCCTCAGAGGCCCCGGACCCTTGTTTGTGCCTGGTGCCCTTTTAGCCATGCCTAATTCCCACAGGCTTTCTCAGTCATACTATGGCAGGAAAGGGTCTGATCAGCACCAGGGCTGTAGCCACAGCAGGGGAAGAAGCTGTGATGAGAGCAAGGGGTGTGAGGGTGCAACACAAGAATGGTCAGCCAGGGCCAAATCAAGGCCAAATCCTAGCTAGTTTAAAGGTCTTAGGACAACAGCCTTTACTTGAGAAGGGCAGGAGCTGGTGCTTACAGAAAGAATATGCAAAACAGAGCAAGACTCAGTGATATATCACTCTGTTTCTAGGAACCTTCACCTCAGAAACTTCCTGAAAGAGAGTTTGTATCTACATTGTCCTGTGAAACAGATCTTGATGATATTTTTCACCTCTGTGAAAAAATCCTTCTACAGCTCTCTAGATGTGCAGTTCAACAGTTTAATAATGGACTGCATGGAGTAAAAGTACCTTTTTTTTTAGTCAAATCCTACTAATGATATTTTTCACCTCTGTGAAAAAATCCTTCTACAGCTCTCTAGATGTGCAGTTCAACAGTTTAATCATGGAGTAAAAGTACCTTCTTTTTTAGTAAAATCCTACTACCTGATCTCTTTGCTGACTGACCCCTGACTTTTGATTAAGAATGAGCAATCTTTCCTTATTCACCTTCCCATGGCTCTCATGGCTTAATACACTGCTGGCATATTTTCTGCCCAATGACCTTTTTTCCAGTTTGAAGACTTCTAGATTTCTCTCCCATCTCGTGGAGGATGTTCTATACCTTTGAGAATCTTACTTAGCCTTTTCTGAAGCATTTATAGCTCCTTCATGTTCTAACTGAGATGCAGACAGTATTTAAGATCCTTCCACAGTCACTTTTCTGGGTATCAACAACTAACATATTTTATTGCTGTTTAGGTTTTTTTCCCCCTTATGTACATAACTTTTGAATTTTTAACTCTGAATATGACCACTCATTTTCTTAACCTCACTCTCACTTTATAACATTTGCCCATTTGTGTAGAAACTATATACTTTATTGCACATGGAAATCAGAGTGACCAATCTATAGTTTCCTGGCTTTTCCTCTGAGCCTGTTTAAAACTGGTATTGCTCTTGCTGTTTTCCAATCTCCTGCACCAACACAATCTGAAGGAACAGAAACCTGCAGAACCTTCAGCTGAAAGTCTCCTGGTCCTGAGAAGAGATTCTTATTCATTTATCAGTTTATCTAAATTCTCTTCTACTCACAGTTCAGCTCAAGAGAATTGTTCTGACTTATTCTACACAAAGAAGGGCTGTATGATAATAAAATCTTAAGCTCCTTCATCTTGAATACCAGTACAGATTTCCTACTATTCTGTTCTCTTTTAAAAGATTGGAGTCTACTGTGCTTATTATTGCAGTGTAGTTCTTTCATAGTACCATTTTGAATCTAGCCATGTGCATTGCTGAGGAACACAGTAAGATAAGGTTTTATTCTTGTGGATTCTCTTCTCCCTCCCCTTTCCTTTCCTTCTGTGGAATCTCAGACTCTGCATCAAGCCCTGTTGTAACATTTATCTAATGTTTGTGGGGGACAAGGTAGGAGGGCAGTGTCCTGCCTATGATAACTACAGATTGTTGATTTGCCTATGTGAGTAAATTATATGAATGTATAGATCACATCACTGATCTTCCCAGAATAACAGCTGCATGTGCATTGGAAATCATAATGAATCTTAGGTATGAAGTGCAGCTCACGAACCGAATACTCAGCTGCTTCAGACAAGTTCCTTCAGAGCAGTTGCAAGTCAACAGAACTGTGCCAGTATTTACATGAGTAATGGGTATGGCCCAACATCCCAACAGGACACACATGTAGTTTTGATGAACATAACTCACCAGTTGATTGCAGAAGCTCCTCGGTGGCGTGGTAGAATGGATGGATGGTAAATAATTGAGCCATGTTTTGGACAGTCAATAACATCCATGGGGATGAACTGTGTACAGAATGGAAGGACATTTAGCTCTGCTCCAACTGATTTGTAGGCTGCAACTACTTCCTGGATAGGCTTGCCTTTAGCTCTCCATCTGGGGAACTTAAAAACAGGAGTGCCGTCCTTCTCCGCTGCCAGTGCTGAGAGGCAAGAACAATTTTATTTTTTAATTCACATTTTGCATTAAAAATTCAAACTTGAAATTAGAGAGATCATAGAATTATACAATCATAGAATGATTTGGGTTGGAAGGGGCCTTTCAAGATAATATAGTCCAACCCCCCTGCAGTAAGCAGGGACATCTTCAACTAGATCAGGTTGCTCAGAGCCCCGTCCAAACTGACCTTGAATGTTTCCAGGGATGGGGCACTTACCACCTCTCTGGGCAACCTGTTCCAGTGTTTCACCACTCTCACTGTAAAAAATTTATTCCTTACATTTAGTCTAAATCTACCCTCTTTTAGCTTAAAACCATTACCCCTTGTCCTATCACTACAGGTCCTGCTAAAAAGTCTGTCCCCATCTTTCTTATAGGACCCCTTCAAGTATTGAAAGGCTGCACTAAGGTCTCCCTGGAGCCTTCTCTTCTCCAGGCTGGACAACTCCAACTTTCTCAGCCTTTCTTCACGGGAGAGATATCCCATCCCTCTGATCATTTTTGTGGCACTCCTCTGAATCTGCTCCAACAGATCCATGTCTAATGCATGACAACTCAAGCAGGTCATCAAGTGTATGATTACAGAGTGCCCTCTGTACTGCTCTGTATATTGTTCAAAAACCTTTGTGCTTGGATGTATTTTATTAATTCTGTCTTTGATTTTCATTCTTACACCTTATGTCATTCTCAAGTTTAAGTTCACTCATGACTTGGCTAATAAGTAACAGTGAAAGCAGAAAAGAATTGTGAAAGCTATTGACTATTTAACAGTGAAACTTCATTTCTTCTCCAGTCATTACATTTGCCTGCAAGAAGTTTGTTTTAGCAGAACTTAATTTTCTACTTCAGCAATTTGTATGTGAATATGACTACGCACAACTAAGATTCACTCAAGTCAGCAGCATTTTGCCATGTGGTGCAAATAATTACAGATGCTAGAGGCCTTCAGTCATTTCTTCAATGTTCTGTTTACTGATGCCTTCTGGATATGCCTCCATTTATCTGTGAGACACTTAGCTACACCCAAAATTAGGCTCAAAGGTAAGAAAAAACAACTGTACTAATTGCAGAGAGAATTTTTAGGTGTTTGATAAATTCTATTGCATAACTGCTTAGTAACTCATCACAGAGAGTAAGATAGAGTCAAACCCTACAGCTGTTGAGTTGTATGCGTAATAGGAAGAAAAGGGAAAACAAGAAGAGATATGGAAAGTTTACCTTTTTTAGTTTGTATTTCTAAACACATTTTTGTACTTTCTCTTTTTCACTTCTGAAATTGGATATTTAGCTTGATCTGAAGTATCTTTAGCCTACTAACCTAGGTCTTAACTAAATACTTAAATCATTCAATGAACCTTAGTGTGTACTGAAATTGCTTTTAGAAATAAACATTGTAGCTGTCTGAGGATATAGAAACATTAGCAAATTTCACTTGAGACTTAAGCGGTTTGAGTAATCTGGAAGTAAAAAACATCAAAGTATTTAGTAATTTTTATTTTTATCTTTTTTCCAGTGGGAAAGCAATAAACTAATTCCGTGGTTTAGTTAAAATAAATATATGATTGAAATCAGTGGAAGATTCGCTTAGTTACATCTCCTAGTGTAATAACTGTGCACTAGTTTATATGATGTAACCAAGTGTTATGGTGTACTCTCAGAGCTGGATAGTCAAGTTGGCTTTTCTAAACTAATAGTTCCCTCCTCCAACTCTTTCAAAGTGTGATAAAATCTTTTAATGAGGTAGAGTCACAGAATACAATAAACTTGAGAACTATATGCTACTTTGGGAGTGCCATAGCCCAGGTAAGCAAAATTTATGTTTGAATCTTCTCTCATAAGAGTTCTGTAAATACATGTCAGGACCCATCCAAAAGAAAAAAAAAAAAAAAAAAAAAAAAAAAGGGGGGGGCTTAAAACAGCTCATGGAATGTAGTGTTAATTTCTCATTATCCATAAAGCTATATTCCATTCTGGCACTTCCATTTGCTAATCATATTAACTAACTATTTTTATGCCACTGGGGGTGGGGAGGGGAAGTTACAATTCAGATGATTCCAAAGTAGCTTCTATGTCATGCTGAGTTCTGTTGTATGAGTACAATTCTGAATACTTGTCATGCAACAACTCTTTCTTCAGAAAGCCTAGAAAATCTTTACGCATCTTGTCAATGACAAAAGGGACAGCAAAGCCTCCTCTAGTCTTTTCAATGGGTTTTCCTTTGTCCAACTGGAACAGAAATAGGCTCTGCAAGTACACTGCTGCATGCAAGCCTGGCAGAAAGGGCAGAAAGCCAGGGATAAAGTGTCTTGGCTTCATGCTTTGAGTATCCCAGACAGCACAGTGAAACAGGTGACAGACATTTGTGCTCAAGTACAGACTCAGCGGCTATTCCCTTTAAGATATAGATCTAGTTCAGGATGATTACTTCTAGGCATTCAAATAAGGTACCGAGACTAATTTATTTTTTAAATATCCTACTGTATGGCCCTGTATGGTTAGAAACAACTTCTAAATACTGAATAATTAACAAAGTTAAACCAGTTCTGGGACTTGTGCTTGTTGAAGTATAGCTCTTTTGCTGAATCCAGTGTAATAAAGGCAATATATGCAAGTCATTCCCATATAGATATCACCTTCTCACAAAAACACAATTTTATTATGTATGCCTGTAATTTTAACATTTGGATTAAGGTTACACTTACCCAAAGGATCAGCTTGTCCATTCTTGTCAGGAACTGTGAATACTCCCACGACTTTATGACCCTCTTTTCTCAGCTTGTTATAAACTTCTTGTCCAAAAATACTTTGACCTATGAGGGCTAGCTTTAGCTTATGTTGAAAAGCCTGGTAAAAAGAATTAAAACAAGCAATGTTCTAGGATGCAAAGAAAATATCTTGCCGCTTATATTTCTCTCTTGCTCCTTTTTGATCAATGTTCAATAGTCTTTCTACCCCAATCACCTTAGAAGGAATAATTATAAGCAATTTTTTGAGATTAATGACAGGCAATGTACAATTCAGAGAGAACATATTTAACCTAAAAATATCATCTGATAGTGTCACTTATGTTTATATTGATTTCCCAGTATTTTCATTAGACAGAACCCACTGCTTGTTACAAGAAAGTGAAGTGAAAATATTTTTTTTGAAACAGATACATAAACCACCTTTTCTGGGCATAACTTAGGTGCCTGGAACATGCTCTCTAAATATTTATAATTAAATGGTGGCATATTATTTGTGGCTAATATGTATAGGCTAAAGAAGACAAGCTTGTGTTGTTCCTGCCAAGTTAAAGGTAATGATCATCCTTTTGATCGTCCTACAAGGAAATACTGCAAGGTTCCTTTGACTTTCACTGCCTTCTGCATTTGCATCCCAGTACAATGGACACATGCTTTTAAGCTTCTTCAGACTGAGTAGGTGCCAATAACTGCCCCAGCTTTTTATTTTTAAGATAGTTAGAATCACAACACTGCTACGATATCAGGATATCACATACCCCTATGTTATTAAAGTGCTTGCAACCTTAGAAAACTACTAATTCCTTCAGAGTCCCTTTAGATTTAGGGACAGTTTTGCTCCTCTCCCACCCTACCTCAGTCCCTTGCCTCTAAGACTAACTCCTTTATCCCAGAACTGGTATTTCTACAGCTGCAAGAATTGGATTAGGGTACTGGGATAGGAAAGCACTGACCTGACAAAATGCAGCTTATTCTTAACTGCATCTATTCACTAATCTAGTTCACTGCACAGCCACAAGTCCTAACGCAGGTCCAGCGAGGTGCAGGAATGAGCATGCAGGCTCTGGCAGAAGGGTGGAACTCTCCCTACAAGCACTGCCTTTGCACTTTTCATCAGCTTCTGGAAACTGGAAACCTTCAAAAAGCAAAAGAACTACCAGACCTGGTGAGGAAGGAAAGGTCCAAACAGAATAAACAGAAAACTTACCTTCCCCAAAGATGAATCTACTAGAAACTATTCCTAGACTCAAACCATTAAATATCCCTCCTCTTAGGAGGCTTGAATGAAAGGCAGAAAATAAAACCACATATTCCCCACCTTTATCCTTAACTTCATCTTTCCCAACAGGACTTTGACTCACTTTTTTTTTTTTAATGTCCCATTAAATGCCATAAGCTCAGAACAATAAAGAGGAATCAAAGTGTCGTTTGAATAACTTAATCACCAGCAATTTTTTTGTATGTTGGCACTTGTATGTTTTTCTTCTCCCTTCTCTTTTCCCTTTTTTACAGTGGCTGGGACATGAGGATACCTTGACTAAAAGTGGGTTATCTCTTGGATCCCAAATGGTTTGGACTACCCATCAGATCATATGACAAATAGAAATGTCCTGAAAAACAGGTTACTCAAAACCACAATCCATTGCCTTGCAATTCATTTCACAGCTTAAATACTATGGATGTATTTTACTGTTTTCAAGTTACATTTTAGTCTTAGAAAAGGGATTTATGAATTGGTAGGTTCTATTAGAGGAATACTGAAGTGTGCTTTTATAGAAAAAAATAGGAAATAACTATCTGTCCAGAGACAATATTTTTCCTCAAACTGCATATTAAAGCTGTCCCTGTATTAAAGCACTATTTAGCACTAGTGCAACTGCAGCAATAACAAGTAGTAAGATGCCAAGGTGGACTTAACTCAGGCTCTTGCAAAATCAGATTGTTATAGCTGACTGGTAAAAAAGGTCTGTGAGACTGGTGATGATAATATTCCTAACCAGTGCTGTACTGCTGGCAGTAATGCCTAAAATATGTTCACTATTTTTCATTCTTAATAAAGACAAGACCTTATTCTGAATTACAAGGAGCACAATTTATCCTTGCAATATTTATCTAGCAAGGCCTAACAGACACAGGTAGATCTCATTACTAATGCTTTACGACTGATATCTTCACTTTTACAGCAGAAATATTGCTGCATTATAAAAAGTAATAATCAGATTTTCCTAATCTGCAGATTTTCCTAATTTTTTTAACTACAGCAGACAAGTTGGAAAAAGATTAACCTGCTGGATCACTGAACACGTTTGGTATGGTATGAAATCCTCTGATTTCTATACTCTAGTAATTTACAGTCATAGCCCAGTGAGTACATTGAAGAAACATTGCAGATAGTCCAGGTGAGAGTTACTTACCCTACTTTCAACCTTTTGTTAACATCTCTCAGCAGAACACAAGACTGGAAGGGATCTCCTTAGTTAACAAGTCTAGTCCTCTACCATCACAAGCAACCATGTCATATGATTGCTTTTATAAATTTATCCAACCTCTATTTTAAAATACTTTCTACATACTCACTGCTGTACTCTGCTTTTCTGATACTTGTCCCACCTTGTAATTTTCAATTCAAATTTATCACCACTTTAAGAGCTACTTTTCCTCCACTTATCCACAAAGTGTTAATAACATATGCATCCCCTATTCCTAAACTTAACTTTTAGTACATGTTTCCCTGTGAATAAATCTGATTCTCATATTACATGGAACTGCATTCCAGTTCCAAATCATGAGTTGCTATAAATCAACAGTTTTAGTAAAGCTACAAACGGTTAATTTGTGCTAGTTGTGGAACTGAGTCAACAAATGGTGAGAAGCAAACAGAGAACACAGTCCCCAAAGGAGAAAAAAAAAAACCAAAAGCTGTCAATATTGAAAAGACTGCAGACTGGCTAAGTCCCATTTCTTCATTGTAGTGAACAAAAATATTCGCCTGCAGATTGCTCATGGAGACTGATTTCAATTGCAAGATGGATCTGGTAATTGTGCTATGACCAGTGATTCTTGAGTTACTTCCCCAATGAATGGTACATGTGTTTTGTGTGATTTCTATTAACATCTGGCTTAGACGTGTCAATATGCTTGTAGCATATGAACACATACAGTCACCAACAGAAAGCAGGAGCCAAACCCACATGTCAGCCATGCACAGGATTTCTACTGAGTAAAAAAAAAAAAAAAAAAAAAGAAAAAAGAAAAAAAGAAAGAATTTCCATATGTAAAAGGGCATAAAACCAGTTTGGTATTTTCTCTCTTATAGAATAGCACATTTTGGCCAGCACACCATCATTACAGTTCAGCAAGAAGCCGCAGGAAGGAAGCTCATTAAATAACACCAAAACAACCCTGTTGTTGAATAATGTGTCAGATGGACACTGGATCATTGTCACTAACACATACAAAGATTAAACTTTTTATTGTTTCTGTCAGTAATGTGAAGAGTCTCCATTAGATTTCCTTTGCAGTTGCCTGACTAACTATGGATGTAAAACATTCATTAACAGAATGGGAAGGTTAATGGCCATGTAGTATCTAAATGGATTTTTTGCTGTACTTCTGTAAGATTACCCAGTTCCTAGGTGTGGCAAACAATGCAGTTCAGGTGCTTTAGAGAGATCTGGCCTTTATTTTATTGCTCTAGTAATCATAGGATAATGTAGTCATTATGACAGTGCTACCAAAAGATAAGAATTTAGAAGTTGGTGCTCAGTCTACTGTAATTCTGTTGTCTTAACTGTCTGAACTTTTAATTTCTTCTGTAACTTTCTATTTTGCTTGTATTATAACACAGATTGGTATTAATTCTCTTTCCTGACTCAAGTCAATTTGGATAAAGAAAATAAGATAAAGGTAAGGAACATAAAACCTGAGGACTACTTGTACAAGCAGTCTTATCTTGAATGCTCAATTTGTTTGAAAGAGCACTTTTTTTTCACTGCCTCAATATGAAAGCATAGATTTAACTTCCCTATTTAAAAATTCTTGCCATATCATCTGTTGATACAGTACTGGAATTCATTTTACAATGGCTCATTAGAAGATATACAGTATTTTAATGTTAACTTCCATTCTGGTTCTTTCTTTCCTCCAAAAAAATCTAACCACAAATAAAACTAATAAATAGAATTAAGCACTGCATAGAGAAGCAGCCTGACAAATGCTGGTAACTATCTTGTCAAGTTTTAGTTCCTAAAAACGGAAAACAATTCCAAGAGCTACATTTTCTTCTCTCAGAAGAGTTTAATGTTGCAAAAGCTATCCATAGAAAAACATTTATTTCACAGATAAAAATAATTTCCTGTTACTGCCTCTTTTGTATATGTGTCTAACATTCAATTGGTTATCAGTTTCTAATCAAGTTTCTTGACGGTGAACATTCAGTAACTGCTACTCTGGTTATGAAGCTTACTATCAAAAAGATTACAGTATTTCAGTCATTCTGTATAAGAATTTAGTGAAGCTAGTAACTATTTTAATATGTTACATCTTTTTTTAAATGAGTGTAGAATTATGCCTCCTTTGAAAAGCAGTACTGCAACTTTATTCCTATTGAGGATCCCCCTACATGTGCTAAATTCCAGGGCCTCCAAAGAGAAACCTGAGGTAAAGCCTCCCCTCCCATCTCCACACCTACGGGCAATGCGTTCTCACCAGACATGCATTCTCATTTTTTGGCACCGCTGAGTGTCTGCATTTCCAACAGCCCTGTGTCTATTCTAACGCCTTGCTTGTAGTGATCACAGCAGGACTGCTGTCCTTACGCTAAAGTGAGCAGTCAAACATGAAACCAAGAACAGCCTCTAGGAAAGAAAAAATCTTCTCCCAGCACCATTAAACTTGCCAGACCTACACATCTGGACAATCTGGACTGGGCAAAGCTCTCGGGGAGTAGTTACTTGCAGGAGTTCTGCAGTCTATATATTTAACAGGACATGAAGAATAGCTTGGAACAAATGCGCAGAGCCGTGAAAAAAACAAACCATGGGGTGCTGAGGAATTTAAGCCATCAGGCAGGGCCACCTCAACCCCGAGAAACCCATCATCCCAGAGCTAGGAACTGGCGATGAGAAGGTCACAACCTAAACACTCCTCCTAGGCCAAAGCGCGGGGCTTCTCTCCGGCACTGGGAACGGGCATGGTCCTTCCCGAGAAGGCAACCTTCAGCTTCTCACCGGGCAAATGCAGCGGGAGGGCGGCAGCGAACCGCCACACTCACATTGTTCTCCACACACGGTCACTGGGGATTATCGCAGCATCGCTGTGCCCCTTCCCTGCAGCTGCCAGGCGCATCCCTGCAG